>NC_133666.1:34560526-34860526 GCF_037893015.1 Macrotis lagotis
ACCCCCCATGCTTTATATCTCTTCTGTCCTTTGTAGTTAAACTCCTTGGAAAGGCCATCTATAATATGGTCCTCCACTCTCCTCTCAATCTCTTCCTAACCTCTTTCAATCCAATTTCCAACCTCATCTTTCCCCCAAAAACTGCTCTCTCCAAAGTTACTAATCTCTTTTGGGTGGGATTTTTTGCAAGGCAATGGGGTTAAGTGACTTGCCTAAGGTCACATAGCTAAGTAAGTTTTAATTGTCTGAGGCTGGATTTGAACTGAGGTCCTCCTGACTCCAGGGTCACTGTGCCACCAGGCCACCCCTGGTGATCTCTTAATTGCCAAATCCAAAAGCCTTTTCTCAATCCTTATTCTCCTCCATCTTTCTACTGTCTTTGACAGGGAGAAAATTTTGAAGCAAATTGGAAAAGAAGGTAACCAGGAGGAGGGTACAGAGCGTAGTCAGGGATGTAACGCTAGGGGGGCAACCATGTGGCAGTGTCCTTTCTGTCACATGAAGTTTCATTGCTCTGGGAGTGAGATATAATGGATAAGGGGATCCTGTAGAGTAAGCTCTATTAGGGAGAAGCAACCCAAAGGAGGGAGAGAGAGCCAAGAATGGATACCTCAGAAGTTTGACAGATACAGAAGGAATGGTGAGAGACTAGATAATTGTGAATCATGAACCAGAGAATGAGGGACTAGAGAAGACAGAAAGTCTGAGAGAAATATTATCTGGAAAGGGGTATAAAAATGAAATTTAAAAACCTAATGAACAAGGTTAGCTGAAGGGGGAAGGAAAGGGGTAATCTATTTGACTGAGAAGGGAAAAGAGGGTAATAATTAAATACCCTGCTAAAAAAAGAATTAATAAGAAAATCACACATATATTTCCACAAGGTTTTTCAAGAGAGTGAAAAAAATTCTTTCAAATATACGTGAGCCCTTTGCATCCTAAGAGGATCATAGCTCATTTTGGAAGCCTTGGACAGACAGATTCAGTACTCCTGGATTCTCACTCCAATTTAGGTGAAATTCCAGGGCTTAAGGATATAGCAAGCAGTGGGGAACTCAAATTCAGCTCTTAGAACTCTGGATGTCCATCAGATCCCAAACAGATGCTGAACTGATGTTTTTAAATTAGAAGTCTGACCATGCCACTTCCTTACTCAACAAGCTTCTGTTGCTCCCTCTTTCCTCTAGGAAAAATCTAAACTAACTCCTTTTGTTTGGCAATGAAATCCTTTGCAATCTCATTCTTAGCCTATCCAATCACAGCGATTACATAATAATGTCTGGCATTACATTCCAGGCAAATTGGCCTGCTCACCATTATCCATACATATTTCATCTGTCACCTCTATACTTTTGCAAAAATTACTCCCCACTCTCTGTGCTCACTTCAGACTCAGACTCTTTCAGTGGCTAATTGTCTTTAAAGCTCAGTTCAAGTCTTTTGTTGGCCCCTCCCAAAATTATTTCCTCCAGATTTGGTCTTTAGTAATCCATGTTTATGTGGGCAGCTGTGGCACAGTGGATCGAGTACTGGCCCTGGCGTCAGGAAAACCTGAGTTCAAATCCAGCCTCAGACATTTAATACCTACTTAGCTGTGTGACCTTGGGCAAATCATTTAACCCCATTGCCATGCAAAAAACAAAAAAGTAATTTGTCTACGTGTTGTTTTTTTACCCCAGTAGAATATAAACTCCTTAGGGGAAGGGATTATTTGGTTTCTGTCTCTATATCCCCAACACCAAGTGAAATGCTTTGACTCAGTAGATACATAGTTGAATTTAATTTAATGAAGCTGAATCTTGGCCAAAAAATTTAACCCAGAGGATGAAGGATGGAAGGGAAACCCACAACACTGGCTAATTCTTCAAATTTGTAGCCCCACTCCACTCCAATTTGAGAGATGGAGACAGAAAGACTTCGAAGAAAAAGGCATAGTAGGGGTGGCTAGGTGGCGCAGTGGATAAAGCACCGGCCCTGGAGTCAGGAGCACCTGGGTTCAAATCCGATCTCAGACACTTAATAATGACCTAGCTGTGTGGCCTTGGGCAAGTCACTTAACCCCATTTTCCTTTCAAAAAACCTTAAAAAAATAGAAAAAGGCATAGTCACTTTGGATAGGACAAAAAGTGACTGAGTAGCTCTGAACCTGAGTAGGTGTAGGAAAGAATAGAAGGAAAAGGACCCAAAGGTAAAGGGGATGGAGAAAAAGATGGCTCAATGAGACTGAGAAGGTAGCTCTTCCTTAGTTCCAACAAGCCGATAGTTTGAGCCTAGAATGTGGAGAGGAAATGAGGAAGGGGACAAGAAAGACATTGCTGGATGTCAGCTGGGATGGCACTAGTGGAAGAAGCATTGAGAAGAACCTGCAATGTTTGATTCCATCTTTTATCTTAAGCACCAAGCACACTGAGAATTATTTCAGAAGATTATTCTATACTAATCAGATCATTCTCATAAAAAAAACCCTTCTCATTATTTCATCCTCAAAATCACCTTCTTGATTTAATTCTTTCAAAATATTTAGCAATTTACTTAACAAAAAAAATTCCCACAAAATTTTGCAGTTATAAAAAAAAATCTTCTAAAAGGATGAAAGACTTCATCTCTTGCCAGTATAATTACATTAGAAAAATCCACCAGGGTGGGCTCATTTTAAGAGGTTTGTTGATCCATCATCTGCATGCTTTCGGGTCCTTGGATACAGGGATGTTCAAGTCTAGAACCCATTCTTGATATGGGCAGCTGTGTTTGGGAGGCTGCGTCTAGACAGAGGCTGACCCATTTCAATGAGAGTGAAATCAACCATCCAATACCCCGCAGCAACATCATTTCTAAGGCCATTCTGTCGAGAAATGTCAGAGAAATATTACCTCTTCTGCTCCTAGGTGAATAAGATGAAGCATACTGGGACTGACACAAGGTCAGTTTGGCTCATGGAGACCTGGATGGAAGGATGTTGCTATTTTGAAAAATGGATCAAAAGAGATGGATCATCCAGTACAGAAACCATATCTGTTCCTCCATAATTGCTAGGGTAGAAGCAGAGGACGGGAGAGAAGATAGAAAATGAAGCAGTAGGAGTACATATGGTAACAGTACAAGGGTCATTAAGTCCAAAAATTGCCTTCTTAACTTGACTTGTATGAGTGCCCCACTACAGCCCTTCCTCTTGCTTCATGAATCTTTCATTCACTTGCTTTACTTCCTAGTTCTCTGACTGTTCCTTCGGTCTCTTTTGCTCCCTTATCTCTACTTCGAGCTTCCCTGGTTTCTTTCTCATCTCAGCTAAAATCCTATCTTCTGCAAGAAGTCTCTCCTGATCCCCCTTAATGCTGGTCCCTTCTCTGTGAGGCTTATCTCCAATATATCCTGTTGTTTGTACATAATTTTTTGTCCTTCTTCCCCTGCCCCCCCATACCATGACATGAAGAGCTCCTTGAGATCAAGGACTATTTTTGTCTTTCATTATATCCCCAGCATTTAGCACAATGCCAGTTGACTGACTGACTCACTTTCTTCCCAAACTTTAAATATTTATGTTCCCCAAGCTTCTGCTCCAAATCTTTTCAGCTATCTCTGCTCTTTCCCTTGGTGAGCTCTCACAGAGTCCATGATCACTTCCGAGCAAGGAACTTCCAGTGTATCTCTCAGCACATATCACCTCCAGATTTTTCCTCTTCCCCTTTTTACCTCTGTGAACCTCACCTCTCTCCACAGGCTCCACCTCTATCTACCCAGAGGCCCCATTGATGACACCCCCAGGAATGCTTGGGTTGACTGATTCAAGATCAATTTCTTCACTCACCTCTGTGGTTCCCACCCAACTTTTATATTTTCAATTGTCTAATTTAAGCTCTCTTAACTTCTCATAATCTTGGTGGCAATCTAGTTCAACCCATAAGAAAAGGATCCTCACTATTAACATACCCATTCAATGATCATCCAACCTCTTAATGAAGTTCTCCGAGGAGAGACTATACACCCACCACCTTTTGGGAAAGTCCATTCTGGATTACCTTCACTATTAGGAAACATTTCCAGATAAGTTTCAATTTGCCTCCCTGCCTTTCACCCATAGCTCCTAATTCTTACTTCTGGAGGCAAATGGAACAAACCTAAGCCTCTTTTTAC
This sequence comes from Macrotis lagotis, assembly GCF_037893015.1. Taxonomy (NCBI): domain Eukaryota; kingdom Metazoa; phylum Chordata; class Mammalia; order Peramelemorphia; family Peramelidae; genus Macrotis; species Macrotis lagotis. The sequence goes on from NC_133666.1 coordinate 34,564,658, forward strand.
AGAACAACACCTCAAATCCTTGAAGGCAGCTATCATGTAACCCCTAAGGCTTATGTACCCAGGCCCTCCAGTGGAGGTCACAATAAAGAGTAAAATTATTTTAATAGATAAAGAAGCAAAGAATAAAGACAGAGCAAGAAGCATTTGCAAGTTGGATAATCCCAACGTGAATGGCCAAAATTCTGCACATCTGAATATGGGTTGATATCAACTTCAGAAAACTTTCACTTTGTCATTTCAGTTCCATGGCAGTCCAAAGGCAACTTCAGAATTGGAGGGGAAACTACTATTGTGAAAGAATACAAGGATTAGTATTTCATGGGTCTAAGGAATTCCTAGATGAGGCATCTCTCTTTCCTAATTCAGATTCATGCCTTCTCTGTAACACAAAGTCTTAGGGGGTTGCCTAAAGAACTGTATTGGGGGGAGTAGGTGGGGGGGGGGTCAGAGGCAAAACCTGAAGCCAGGGCTTCCTGCCTTTGAGGTTGGCTCTCTATTTGCCACATTCCCATTGCCTTACTGTGCAATAGGAAATAATAAAAAGAAAATCTCAGTGAAACTCAGTAAGATTTTTAAGAACTGATGAGTAAGAAATCAGCAGATTCCAAAGAACCGTAAGAAATCAGCAGATTCCAAAGAACCAGTACTAAAATGATGTCAGTGAAAAGGCCCCTAAAGGGATATGGAAACAGTCAGAACTTAAAGACCAATAACAATGTTAGAGATTAGATTCCTTTCCACTTATCACTAGGGTAGAATCACTTCCACAAGGGTAGAATCTTGCCATGTCAGATGTGATCCTGGAATCAATTATTTTTATTTATTGCAAGGGAAACCTCAATTCCAGATAAGAATATCCAGAAATGATTAAGAGCATCCAAACAAAAGATCCTGAAAAAAAATTTTTTTAATCTAAAAATATCTTTTTATTTACTTTCTTCCAGCCCAAAGATTGTTCGGGTTCTTCTAAGTCTTAGACCTATACTGTTGAGGCCCTCTTATCAAGTGGGTGATAGAGGACAGAGTATCATTTCAATATTCTGAAAAATAAAAACCTTACATCACTGAAAGTTGGTCAAAAATCCAAGAACATTCTAGAAATGGATCAACTACTTTCTGAGAACATGCTGCATAATAGACAAAACAATTTAGGAGCATGGAGGGTGGTATTTTGGAGGCAGGGGTCATTCTCATGGCTCTCCTTGCCTGAACATCTAATGACTATAAAGACACAGGTAAATCATATTGTCTAGCCAAGAGCTTCCTATCAGAGACAAAGGTACCTAGTTCTTGTATCTTCCATCTCCTGAAATCACTGTTAGGCCTTTTGATTTGTCTCAGTCTATCTTCCGAAACGGTACCTCTTCCAGGCTGAATACTGCCTTGTCTCAGCCAACAATATTAGGTAGTCTTGACTCTTTATTTGGAAGGACTTGGGAATCTACCATTTTGTTTGTAACTTCCAGCTCCATGTCTATGATACTAGCATTTCTCCAAGATTATAAAAAGCAAACAAGCTAGGACTCAAACCCAGATCCTCTGATTCAAATCCAGCATTCTTTCCATTACATTATAATTTAATTACATTTAATTTTCTTAAAACTGGGGGTGGCTAGGTGGCACAGTAGATAGCACACCAGCCCTGAAATCAGGAGTACCTGAGTTCAAATCTGGCCTCATACACTTAATAATGACCTAGCTGTGTGGCCTTGGGCAAGTCACTTAACCCCATTGCCTTGCAAAAACCTAAAAAAATATTCTTAAAACTTCTCCAACAGTATCACAACTTGATACCTTTCTATTACAGTTTTAAAATTAAATTTGGTAATTTTAAAACTTTCTTTCGATTTTCTGTTATGGTCATTTCTAGAAACATCACACCCTACTTGAACCTTCCCCTTGAAATAAATAAAAAACATTTAAGCAAAAAAAATTCAATAAAGTGACCACATCTGACAATGTTCCCAACATTCTGATGAGTGAGAAATGAACAGATTCCAAAGAACCAGTTCTAAAATGATGTCAATGAAAAGGCCCTTAAAAGGAGATGTTGGGAACATTGTCAAATATGGTCACTTTATTGTATCTCACCTGTCCTCTGAGAGAAGGGAAATATACTTCATCTATTTTCTGGAGCCACTACTATGCTCTCCTATTATTCAGGACTGCCCTTAATTAAGACTTTAAATATGTTTTAAGTACCTAGTGTAACATAAATGGATTGGTTATACAATAGTCATATTTTTCTGGGTCCTTAGCTTTTCATTTTTTAAGCAATGAAAAGCAGAGCTGACTAGCCAAGAAAACACAGGAAATTATCTTAGATTGCTATCTGGTATTCAATGACAGTTTCTTTGCTTCAGCATCTATAAAATGGCAAAGAAAATATTGCTCAAAATGTACTCGACAAAGATAGAGCATGTATTAAAGGAAGATGCAGTGGGTTATGTTTACAATTAAAGGGGAGGATCTGGGTTTGAATCTCAGCAGTCAAACTTTCATTGGCCAAGTCTTTTAAACTCCTCTGGGTCTATTTCTCTTCTGTAAAATTAGGGAAGCAGACTAGCTGAGCTCTAAGGTTCATTCTCTAATTCTATGGTCCAAAAAACTATAACCCAAGCTGATACCAAAAATTCATTTTAGAATTATGATGTATTATTGATCTGTACTAAAGTTGAGCTATCTTATCCCACTATATATCCCCAAAATGAGCTAGGAAAAATGTTTATGATCCCAAGCTTCTAGGGGAGATCATCAACGGCACTATGCCATGCAATTCCCTCCCTTTACATTTCCCACTGCCCTTTAGGTAGGGGTATGTGAAAAAAACACTAATTATTCCCCAACTATTCAGAAAATCGATGGGTGATAACTCAGAGATCTCCATCCCTAGGATCCATCCTTCTCTCTTTTCCATTTCTAATGAGACATTCTTTGAGCTATCTCTCACAAATTTTTGCTCCTCTTTCAGAGTTTTTTAGGTCCAATCCATCTCTAAGTGCTCCTTCAATTCCTCCAATAAAAGCATTTCCTTACCAGCTTCAGGCTAGATTCTTCAACTCCAATAAATATCCATTGAGCTCAAATCATGTCAGGGAAAGGTTCAGAGATTGAAGAAGGTTCAAAAGGTGGAAGGAACTCAAAGGGACCTCAGATATGGAGTCTAGTTGCCACATTTTCTAGACAAAGATCTGCATAGGTCACTTTGGTTTTCTCAAAGTTATGTAGGTAATAATGGCTGAGAGATAGGAATGGACTTAGGCATCCTCAAAGTACTTTGGGGGAGTCATTCAATTCTGAGTTTTTAACCAAGACCTTGCCATGCTCTGACTTAAAACAAAGCATTTCACTTAAGAGTAAGAGTCGAAAGGAAATCAGAAAAGCAACTGAAACAAAAAACAAATCTGCCAGGAGGAAACTCCTTTGAAAGAATTTGTCACCCCTATTTGAAAGTGATGATGCCCTTCCCTTTGCCAAGGTTGGGTGTCCATCTGGCAGCTGGCCTATGGAGTAAGTCATCTTGGGGTACTTTGTAGTGGCAAAAAGAGAGAGAACAATGGTTTCACAGCACTGAAAATTCATCTTAGCAACCCAGTACAATGTGGGCTCAGATACAAAAGAAATCTGGGACTTATCAGCATGTTACCTGCAGAAATACACTGGATACTTTTATCATGCCCAAGGAAGTGACTTCCGGCAACTTTTTTTTTTTAGGTTTTTTTGCAAGGCAATGGGGTTAAGTGGCTCGCCCAAGGCCACACAACTAGGTAATTCTTAAGTGTCTGAGGTAGGATTTGAACTCAGCTCTCTCGGTTCCTCCTGACTCCGGGGCCAAGGCTCTATCCATTACACCACCTAGCTGCCCCCTGACTTCCCACAACTTTGAAATTAACTTTAAGAAAAGAAGAACAATGTAATAATGACCCTTTTATCTGACAGTCCTCACCATGTAGACAATTTGATTTCCTAAGTTTAAAGCAAAAGACACATTCTATAGTCTTCACGTTTTTATCTTGGGACCAAACTTTGGAGAGAAAAGGAAGTGAACCCTGGAGTCGCAAATTCATTCAACACTTTGCCAGGCAGTTTTCTCAGAAACGGGACCTCCATAGAGAGGGTGAGTTTGTCATTGAATTATTCGTGACCCCACCTAAGGTCACTCACTGTGCAAAACTGTTAGGTGGTTGTCAATGAGATGGGGCGGGGGGGAAGGAAAGTGACCTTGCTGGGAAATGAAAAAGGGGAGCACATCAATGAGTCTCGGAGGAGAAAAGTCGGGGAGTTCAGGGTCCCGGAGCGGGGATGCGGCCCTGAACTTGGGACAGGTCAGGCCCCAGATGGAAAAGTTAGCACCTTCGGCGGAAGTGGCAGCGACGCCTCTCCCTGCCTAGAGGGCCAGCGGAGACGCCTGTCCAGGGCAGAGCTGGGTGAGAGGCCGGCCCTAGCTCCCTGTCTGCGGCCCAGCCGTGAGATCAGAACTGTGCATGCAGCCAGCCAGGCTCCACACGCCTCCGAGCAGCTTTCTTCTCCTAAGTGTGTCGTTCCACCCAGAAGCCGCCGCTCCGGCTCCCGGCCAGGCCTTCCCTCCCGTGGCTGCACCAGCGCCGGGAAAGGCAGGGCACAGCCTTCCGCTCGCTGTCAGGCTAACCTCAGGGTCGGGGGCTGCTCTGCTCTGCCACAGGACTGCAGAGGGCTCCTGCGGCCCGGCCCGGGAGCCGCGAGCCGCCGCGCTGCCCCGCCAACTTGGCCCGGAATCCGGCGCGCCCGGCCGAGGGCCGTCTGCGGCGATACCATGGCCAGCGCACCCAGGCCGTGCGTGCGCAGCTTCCAACCTCCCCGCGGCCGGCTAAGGCATCGCCTGCAGCGTGCCATGCGGCAGCAGCAAGTTGGCCACAGGCCCTTACCGAATTCCTTTTGAATCTCATCTTGCCTCTCGGGGGATTCGCCTCTGCCATCTCTCCCACACCAAAGCACCCACTCTTCCTTCTCCAACTGCCAAGGCAACACGGATGAAATATGACCTGCTCCGGGGGGGGGGGGGGGGGGGTAGGAGCGGCAGCCACGGACCCGGACACCCTCCCTAATCACCTCCCCACGGGGGCAGCCCTCCCCGAAGCCACTACCCCCTGGTGGTCAGCTGACGAATCCTCGCCGGAGGCCCGGAATCCTCATTTGAATGGGGGGGGGGACGCCAGAGAGCCCCCTCCCCAGCCCTTTCCCTGAACCTGATTCCGCCAGGTGCCCGATCGTGGCTCGGGCAAGGAGGCAGCCTAAGCGGCTCCCCGAAAAGCTCAGAGCGCGACTGAAGGGAGCAGCTCAGCTCCTGAGTGAGGTCGGATTTTTAAGGTGGAATGCTGAGATCCTTTGTGAAGGCGGCATGTGTTGTGACAGTGCGCTCTCCGAGGAGAAGGGGCCTCCGGGACCAGCCCCGGGAGCCGAGGCAGGGACTGTTGGGCAGCAGCAGGCAGATGGGCAAGCAGGGGGCTTCAGGGTGAGCTTGGGGAGGGGGGGAAAGCCTGGCACCCTGGGAGCCCACCGACTCCAAACAAAGTTATGGTGTCTCAGAATGGCTGATGCCTGGAGAAAAGGGGGTAGCCGCAAGGAGATGGGCCCCCTGCATTGCGGGTGGCCGATGTGCGGGCAGAAGAGGGGGACAGATTCAGTTAGACTCGTCTGAAGGGAGCTGAATGGTTATGACAGAGCAGAAGGGAGGACAAAATCTCCCAGTCAGAGCACAGTATGACCCCCACACACACCACACCATCTCCTTCCTGAAATCTTTCTAGGAGGAATAGCCAAAGGGAGGTCCACCAAAGCAAAAAACTGCTGGCTGACCCCAGAAGAACTCCCATAATTCCAATTATTAAAAAAAAGGCTACATGTGGTCTTGTACCTTCTGAAGTCCTAAAAAGACTTCTAAATGATAGTAATCAGATGGGACTCCCACCAAGATGCTCCTCATTTTCCTTTTATTCCAGCACTTTAGGGGCACTGAAAAAGTCTTCTTGGCTGTAAATACAGACTTGAGGAATATTTGATAGCACCACTGAAATGTGCTTGCCCAAGCTGTATCCCAGGGCAGCTAAAGGCAGATTTCTCTGAAGCCAGGGTTTCCGGGGCCGCCCTTTGGGGAATCAGGTCCAACCTTGTTCATCTAATGAATCGAGCATCATGGCATCAGAGGGGCAAAGCGCTACAGCTAAAAGGGACCTTAAAAGCAATCTACTCCAATCCCCCCCCCCATCATTTTATAGAGGACAAAACCAAGGGCCAGTTTGGAAGGGACTTGGAATAACAGAACTGTAGATCTACAGCTGGGAAGGACTAAGTCATCTAGTCTAATTTTTAAATTGGACAGAGGAGGAAACTGAGAGCTAAGTGAGTCACGTGATTAGTCTAAGGTCACAAAGATAATTTGTGGCAGAGCTGGGATTGGAAGTATAGTCCTCAAAGCCTAATGCTCTTGCCAGAATGCTATGCCATCATAATGCCCATCAAAAATAATACCCAAGAAGAGAAGGGTAGCTCTGCTTTCCAAAAGCCTCACTCTTTCTCAGATTTTTCTTTCCTGATGAAAAACCAAACAAACCTAATACCATAACTTATCTTTAAATGGGTTGGAGTTTGATACTTCCAAAGCCCTTTTCTCACTGTGCTGCACACAATGTGGGACGGGAAGCATAAGCAGTGGTTTGTCCATCTCTCACAGCTAAAGAAAAGGACACGCCTGAAATACAAATAACTTGCCCAAGTTCACTTGGGTAGTAAACATCAGAAGTGGCCTTTCGAGGCTAGAAACTGACAGAGTTGATTCTGCTCTACCATTCTGGGTCTTACTCAAAGTGTCCTGAGAAATGAATTAAAAATAAAATATGATACACACACACACACACACACACACACACACACACACACACAAGCAATGAATAGAAGTGCTATTCAATGTGATGTCCAGGGTTTGGAATCTGTCCCTTTTGTCTATGACAAGGCTATGTGCCAAGCATATATTTAAATATTAATTTCACTGAATACAGGGAAGAGTAATTTTTGGAGTAGATTGTGCTAGCCAAAAAAATCTGGAGGTTGAAAAAACTGCATTATTATACGAAATACTAATTTTAGTATATTGATTATTGGCAAAGATTGAACTTTGCTAATCAAGACTTTGAACTAATTTTAAGGGTAAAGGATTCAGAAGATCTTAGATTCAGAGGCAGAAAAAGGACATCCAGTCCAGCCTTCCTCATTTTATAGGGGAGGAAAATGAGGCTCAAGGAGAAAAAATGACTTCAGAGCAGAAGATCCTACATCGAATGATGGAGAAGCGACCATAAGAGGCCATCTCAATCAACCCCTTCCTTTTACAGAAAAGAGAACTGAGGCCCAGGGAAGGGAAGTAACTTGACTAGTATTACAAAAGAATTCTGGATCTCAAAGTGAAAGGGACCTTGGAGGCCATCTAATTCAATCTCCTCATTTTCCAGATGAGGAAACTGAGTCCCAGGGAGGGAAAGTGATCTGCTATAAAACCATATAGGTAATAAGCAGCAGAGTTGAAAGATCCATAGCTTGAACTTCACATAGTACATTTGTATAACAAAAGCAACAACAGTGGCAACTACTGACCTTTATCTGATGGCTTATAACTGTAAAAGCACTGGATAAAAAAATATATATCTCAGTTGATTCTCACAACAACCCTGTGAACTAAGTGCCCCAAGTCTTAATGTCTCCCTATTTTGGGGGGAAGGGGCAATGAGGTTAAGTGACTTGCTCAAAGTCATACAGCTAGTATCAAGTGTCTAAATCTGGATTTGAACTCAGGACCTCCTAACTCCAGGGCCAGTGCTCTACGCACTGCACCACCTAACCACCCTATGCTCATTTTAAAGATAAGAAAACTGCTGCTCAGAAGATTGACATCACCTGACCAGGTCACATAGCAAGTATATGCCTAAGGTAGAATTTGAACATGGATCAAATGCTCTGTTCCCACTTCAGCAGCTGGAACTATAATCACTGGAATTGATCTTTTATTTTTTCACATTAACATTAAGTACTCAGCTGAAAAAAATGGGGCATGAAGATATGACCACCTTCCCAGAATTCTACAGGTAGTAAGTGACCAAGTTCTTAAAGCTAAAAACACAGAGCCACTCTACTACCTATCCTCCAGTCAGAAAGGGGGAGATGGTCCTAGTCTAAGAGGAAGAAGAAATGGCAACAGTTCCTAACTAGCAATGAGATCTTAAGCATTCTTTAGCTTAGGTGTCCTTAGCCTGGATAGATTTCAGGGTTTTTGTGACCTTGGATAAGAAAATTGGTTTTCTTTGTTATCCTTTGTATTTCATTTTTGTTTTGAAAAACATAATTCTGACAAAGGATTCACAGACTTCCCGAGACAGACTGCCAAAGGGATACAGTAACATCAAAACGTTAGACAATCCTTCTTTAGATCAGCTGAGTGGCCTCATAGAAAATGACCCAAAAAATGTCATTCTATAAAATCCATTAAGATAGAGCCAAGTAAAAGCTAAATTCATATGAAAAACCTATGAAAAAACCAGATTGAATTTTGACACAAATGTATGATAACAGTTTAATATTTATCTTAAATGAAATCAATTACAACCTCATAATTCATTACTGTTAATACCTTGCTGCTATCTATGATTAAGTGACTTTGTTTAAAACAAACACTCAAACCCATAGACAAAAAAAAGACCTACTTGCCTAGGAAGAGTAAAAATATAGAAATTTGGACTGAGTAGCAAAAGATGCTTGATTTCATTCATGTTTGTGTTTGAGATTTGCTTATGCCTGAAAGAGACATTGGGATGGCATAGTGGTTACAGTGCTAGGCCTGGAGTAAAAAAAGGTCTGAGTTTGGGGCAGCTAGGTAGTACAGTAGATAGAGCACTGGCCCTGGAGTCAGGAGGACCTGATACCTGGCCTCATACCTTTAATAATCACCTAGCTCTGTAACCTTGGGCAAGTCACTTAAACCCACTGCCCTGCAAAAAAAAGCCAAAAAAGGCCTGAGTTCAAATGTGACCTCAGATGCTTATGAGCTGTGTTACCTTGAACAAGACACTTAGGCTCGATCTGCCTCACTTTTTCCATCTATAGAAAAGGAATAATAATAGTACTTACTACACAAACTGAGAGAATATGTATATAGTGCCTGGCACACAGTAGGCATTAATACCTGCTTATTTATTTCCCTCCTTGCTTATATATGAGACTGTTAACAATTCAAGGGATGGTGTCATGGAAGAGTCCAGGGGCCCAAGAGTTCACTGCGTTCTGGTCTCAGCTCCATTACCAACCTGATTTATCCCATCAGATGTGTCACTTCCTTGCTGTTCTTGTGGATGAGATAGAATGTATAGATCAGATGATAACATAATTAGAGGAATCTCAAAGTGGTGAAAGAAAGGCAGTCATTAATCATTTGATATTATCTCACAAGAAGGTCTACAGTGGAGTGCCCAAGGGATTTGTGCTCAGATCAATTTGATAGCTTTAGCAATGAGTAAAATGAGAAACGAAGGCAATAAATAACCTGATAAAACCCCTTAAATTGAAGGAGAGCAAGTTTCGGCCTCCATAGAAGAAGGAATAGGTAGGATTTCATGGACTAAAAAGAGAAAGTTGGAAAGCTCGCTAAAATGGAATTCTGAAGATATAAAAGGAATCAATTACTATGAGATAGAAAAGGGAGACTTGTCTAAAGAGACCAGTGAAGATGCATGGACACCCACGATCTGAAAGGCAAGGAAGGAGATCACAGTGGTTTCCTGGAAGACCGTGATTCAGTCACAGTTCTAATCAAGAGAGCCTAAATGAATTCTGAGCCAACCTTCCCATTATATTCAACCTAAATATTTTTCTGAAGCTCTATTCACACACAGTTTTCCAATGGGATTGAAAGGGATGAAGCTATCCAAGTACCATTTCCACCACCTCCTCTTCCTACTTTCTCTCCCTCCCAACTCCCCTGTTTGTTTACTCCCAAGTGCCATTATCCTTCCCTGGACACAAAATATATCAAAAACACAAAACAGGCTAATGCTGGAAAATGCATGTATACTTACTGCAATTCTTTGGAGAGTAATTTTTACAGATGCCCAGGTATCCAGTCTTCTATCCAGAATAAGGATAAATTTGGTATCTGGTTCATGTTGTCTGGAAGACAAAAAAGAAACAAAAAACAAAACAAACAAAAAGAAAACAGAGGGAGAAGAACAGAGAAATAAGCTCTTAGGAACCATTCAGATGTTCAATATGTTTGAACTCTGGTCACTTTGTGTATAGATAGGTTGGCATCAAAAAGATCTGGATTCAAATGAGGTTGCATCAGATTGGAAAGACCCATGTGGTCCTTTTTGGAAAAGTGATGCCAGAGAGATGCTGTTTGAATGTGTAGGCCACAGAGACATAGTGGATAGTGGAAGGAGTATTGGTTTGGGAATCAGGAAACCTAGATTCTACAACTTGCATGACTCTTTCCTAGTCATGTGACTGGACTCTCTCTCTCTCTCTCTCTCTCTCTCTCTCTCTCTCTCTCTGTGTGTGTGTGTGTGTGTGTGTGTGTGTGTGTGTGTGTGTGTGTTCTCCTCCAAGCCTAACTATTTTTTGTTCTTTTTTTTTTTTTGGTGAGGCAATTGGGGTTAAGTGACTTGCCCAGAGTCACACAGCTAGTCAAGCATCTGAGGCTAGATTTGAACTTAAATCTTCCTGCCTGAGATAGGGCAGTGCTCTACCTCATACATCACCCAGTACACCCTTATTCTAAGATCTATCTTTCAATCCTGGAATTCCATTTTTAAGGCACCTTTCACCTATGGAATTTCATGTTCTAAGGTCTCTTTCAGACATGAAACTCTGCCTTCTGTGGCCCCCTCCAACTCTGGTATACTATGCTCTTGGCTCTGATATTTTGTGTTCCAAGGGACCTGCCAGTTCAGATATTCTATGTTCTCTTGGAAGGCTAAGATAAGGTGATTCAGAGGGATAAGAAAGGTGATAAAAAAACAAAAGATACCAATAAAAATTATTTTTAAAAGTAACAAAGTGATAGAAACACAAAGTGAATTGATCTGTATTTTAAACATCCTGAGTGGAAAGGAAACTCAGAAGCCTTCTCATCCCACCTTTGCTAGAACCAGAAGCCCCTCTGATGGCTTCCTTTCCATTTCTAATGCCTTTTAGAATATTATGGTACAGCAAATTCATCTAAATATGACAGATACAGATTAATCAGAAGAATTAATCACAATTCAGTTTGGAGCATTTTATTTCTGCAGCACTCACAAAATTAATTATTCCTCCCAGCTAAATTACCTTTTTGGCTGTCACAATATGCTTTTCATTATTACCCTGGGCTTTTTCTGAGCTAATCATTTAGGTTTGGGATTTTGTTTTTTTTTTTTATTTTAATTTTAAATATATACTTTCTCCATTCTTGGTTATTTACCATGGGAGTTTATCAAAGGCAAATCCTGCCCTGCCTGGTTCCTTTCTAGTTCTCAATTGTATTCATAATTCCAGACAATGATAGCAAAGCTAGTCTCCCTTTGATCTATGTAAGCCCAAGGAGGGAATGCTTCTAAATTCTTCCCCAAGAATCCACTGTCCCTCTCCACTTTAGAGGAAGGGGCACAGGTCTAGAAAACACAGAATTTGGACAATGTTACCCACAATGATCAGAGGAGGAAAAAAAAAATGTAAGCAAAGGGTTTTGCAACCCTCATTAAATCATCTTGTAGATGTATCTCGGTAATTCAGCAAAACATTGGGAAATCAGGTATTGACCTTGGCCTTGACTAATTCAAGCTCCTCCCAGATCTTTTTGGCATAATCCAAAAAGGAACTTTACTCCCATCTGTCATATCTCACCATTATCGCTTAGGGGAAACATAATCTTTGAAGACAAAATAATTTGACAGGAACTAATTATGTGGCCTTGCACAAATTACTTTTCCTCTTTGGGTCTCAGTTCCCCCATCTGGTAATGGGGAAGGTTGGACTGAGCTAGTCTCTGAGGTACTTTTCAGCTCTGCCATTCTAGAATTTGGAATTCCTTAGTTTTAGATCTATGGTGAGCAAATTTCAAAACTACCTAAAAGAAATACAGAGCCCCTTAGTCTTTTAATATAACCATGTGTGCATTAACTTCTATTTCTACAGTGATAGAAATACAAATGTCTACAGCTTCCTCTTAATATTACTGTTTTCGGAAGCTGGAAGACTTTCTGCTCCTTCAAACACAGTTGGAATTTTCCCACTTTTGTTTTCTGTTCACATTGCCTGGGTCAGGTATTCTCTCTTCCCTTTATCTATTGAGGTCCAACCTATCCTTGAAAGGCTAATTCAGAGGCTCCCCCTTACAGGAGGCCTTCCTTGACACCCTCTGCAACCAAGAGCAACCTTGCCCCTCAACCTCTTCATTGGGTATGACTGCATATTACTAGCTTCTGGGTCTATCTTAGCAATCAGCTCAGTGCCTTCTGGGTGGGGAGCTCTGTTTTGGATGCTTGCCATATAAATATAAGGAATGAAATAATCCCAACTGTCAAAGAACTTCCCTTCAAGTAGAGACATCAAAGATGTATATTAACTATTTACAGAATAAATATAAATAAAATAAATACAAATATATATCAAGTAGATAAAAATAAGGTATTTTGAGAGAGAAGGTACTAGCAAGTGGGGGAATCAGAAAAGGTTTTCTTCAGAAGGAACTACTTGAGCTTCCTCTTAAAGCTATTGCTTCTGTGAAAGGAGCTTTTTCTTTGGAAAAGGATTATGTTGAAATAATGAGGGAGGGGGGTGCGTCCCAAGCACAAAGGCTACACATTCCAGTGCAAACGCATAGTGATGGAAGATGAAATATCATGTATGAAGAATAGAGAGAAGGCTAGTTTGGCAGAATCATAGAGGGCAGGATGGCAAATAATTTTCAATAAGGCTAAAAAGATAGTTTGGCCAGACAATGAAGGATTTAAAGTCAAACAGAGCAGATTACATTTGACTGTAGATGCAATAAGGAGTCACTGATGTTTACTATGCAGAGAAGGGAGTGAACTGATCAGATCTGCACTTAAGGGAAATCCTTTTAGTTGGTATTAAAGAATGGACAGGGAGAAGAGACTTGAGGCTGGAAGACCAATTAAGAGGCTATTGCAAAACTCTAAGCAAAATGTGATGAAGATTTGGACATAAGATGGTTGCTGTGTAAGTAGAGGGAAGGAGTCAAATGTAAGAAATATTGTGGAGGGCCGGCTAGGTGGCACAGTGGATAGAGCACCCAGTGCAAATCGACCTCCGACATTTAATGATTACCTAGCTGTGTGGCCTTGGGCAAGCCACTTAACCCCATTTGCTTTGCAAAAACCTAAAAAAAAGAAAGAAATATTGTGGAGGCAAAAAAGACAAGATCTGGCAATCTATTGGTTATTTGGAGTGAAAGGGAACTAGAAGATAATGCCAAGCTTACATACCAGAGAGATTGGAAGAATGGTGGTGCTTCCATCAGAAATAGGGAAGTTTTGGATAAAGGTGTGTTTGGGTAGCTCTGTCTTAGATGTGCTGAGTTTGAAATATCTATATAGGAAATCCAGTTTGAAAGGTCTAATGGGAAGCTGGTGATGGGTACTTAATTTCAATGGAAACATTAGCATTGGCTATAAAAATTTGTGAGTCATCTGCATTGAAACGATAGTGAAACTCATAGAAGTGGATGAAATCACTGCAAGAAAATATAGAGGACTTAGGAAAGAGTCTTGGGAACATCCAAAGTAAGTTGTGTGTTATGAATGAGGAGCCTAAGGAAAAACTAAGAAAGGACTTCAGCACAGGTAGAAGAAACAAAACCAGTAGGGCAGCCAAAAGTCAAGAAAGACCAGAGCTGGAAAAAAGTCATCAGATTTCATGATCAAAGGTTGGTTGATAACTTTGTAAAGGGAAGTATCAATTGACTAATAAGACTGGGAGCTAGATTGCAAAGGGCTGAGGAATAAATAAAGAAAAGAAAGTAGAGGAAGCAAAGAGAGACGACTTTTTTCAAGGAGCTTCACTAAAAAGGGGAGAGAGAGATGACAATAGTGTGAGGGGATTGTAGGGCATGGTTTTTTTCCAGCATTTGGGGAGACTTGGAAATATTTGAAGACAGTCAGGAGATAGCAAGAGGTTTAAGATTCAAGAAAGGGGGAGGATGGTTAAGGGAGCAAGGTGATGAAGACGATGGAAGGGCATGGTATCACGAGTAACTGTAGATTTGCCAAGGCAAAAGAGAAGGGATGTTTCATTGTCAGAGCCTGAGGGTAAAGGATGAGAGAGTGGAGAACAATGTCAAGGGTTCAGAACTGAAGAGGAGAGATGAGGGGATTCATGTTGAATTCATGTTCCTTCATTTTTCTCCTAAAAAGAGTCAAGGTCCTCATTTAGGGGAAGAGTGAGAAGACAGAGGCAAAGAAAAACTTTGGACTAGCTTCTGTGAGGGAGTAAGGGAGAGAATAAATCAGGGAAGACGTGAAGAAATGCTTTGTTTCAGTGAGATCCCAGTAGAAGATGGATCCCCTACCCCTTACCATCAACCAGTTCGAAAATTCCATAAAACCAGAAGTGGTCACTTAATCAAAACTTTATTTCTCACCTGTTGTATTCTGCACACAGAATGCATGGAAATGTCTGTTGAATAAATGAGGACATAGATAGGGTTACAAGGTTTGGGAGCCCACATTTCATCCAGCCCAAAGGGATGGCCTATGGGAAGACATGGTAATTGTTCTCTAGTGTCCTTCTTTCATAAGGTTCGAGTCTTTGACTACAATGATATAAAGGACTTCTGAGAATTGCTGATAAAAAACATTCTTTCTCCACTAAGGAGAAAGATGATGAATCTCTAGTTATAAAAAAATGTATTATACTGATTTGCTTTTGCTTAACTCTTTGCCTGTGACATAAAGGAGGATTCTTTTGGGAAGGGGGAGTGGCAATAGGAAGCAACAACAATATCTAAAAGTATCAATAAAATAGTTTTAAAGCTATGGCTATTTCCCCCACACATCTTCATTTTCTTATTGATTCATTAAGGAACTATCTTCCACAAACTTTTTTCTAGTTCAAGTCTAACCACTATCAGTTGGTGGCAATGAGTCCTTCCCTCATAAATAAAACATGACCCTTCTGGGGTCCTAGCCCTTTTCGGTTTCCTCATTCGAGGAGTCCATAATGTTTAATCTATTTCATGTCCACACTCTCCCTAAACTATTCATGCTTTTATAGATGTAGATCACACTCACACACACACACACACACACACACACACACTCCCTCAGCCTTCATTGTTTCCACTTGAAAAGTCCCTACATTCTTTTTTTATCTTCCTAAAGAAGCCTCCCTGTATCCTTCATCACCAGATCATTCCTCCCCAATTTCATCATTCAGACATCTTCAATTCAATCTCACAAACATATATGAAGCCCCCATTGTAGACAACGCGCTGTGCTAATGAGGTCCTTGCCCTTTAGAAGAGAAGAGAAGGTACGTCACAAATAACTATAATTCAGAATCCAAAGCTTGAACTTTAGCTGGAAAGAATAATAAATTAAGTGCTAGAGACTAGACATTATCATAAGCACTATAGAAATTCAAGGTTTTCCATTAACTATGTTTTAACCCGCCAAACTCAAGGTCTGGACTCATGATTTCATCAGTGCAAAGAGAACTCTATAAGTATGCCCTCCTTCCACTGATACACAGCAACAACTTATCTGTACCTTAAGGTCCTAGAGAATAAATAGCTTAGGGGGCACACAAAGGTAAAATTATTGGCCTGGAGTCACACAGCTCATTGTTGTCAAAGACAAGGCTCAATTTTGTGACTCCCAGGCTGACCCTCTTTCAAGACTCCTCCAATTTTTCTAATATTATATTAAAATGATTATTTTCTCCTACACATTGGGATCAACAGTAATGAAATGGCATACCTGGGAAGGGAAGTCAAATAAGTTAACAGTTTTGTTAAGACATCCTCTGGCACATCTTTGAAATTGGAGTTTTCTGGAAATGTTATAATCCAGTCATTATCTCTCCCTCTGCCACCTAAAAAGACACAAGTTAAATATAATTAAGAAGAAATGAAACAATGATGCCCCAAGAAAGGCATTACGATAGACGGGACTGAAACAAAATAAAAGCCCACTACTTGACCCAAGATAGTTGCTGAAGGGGCACATATAAGGTAAAAAAGCAAGGGGTGGATTAGAATGGAATATTAATAGAGAACCACAAAGTGACAAAGGAGCATTTCATGACAGACTTATGGGCGAATGGTAGTCACAGATGCACCAAACTAGGAGCTCGGCAGTAGTATTAGAAACGGCTGGAGAGTAAAACACCATATTGAAATACTTCCATCTCAACAACTTGGGCCTAATAAGCAGAAAAAGGGGTGAATAAGCAATGGAAATAAGTTGATCTGTGGGACGCAAACTCTATAAGAAGAAAAGAAACAGGAAAAGATGGGAGGGCTAAATGAAATAATAATAATAGTAATAATAGTAATAGGGAATTTTTTTATTCTTTTTTAAGGCCTACTTGATATAAGGAGGATTTTGGAGTGAGAAAAATGCTTAATAATAATTGAAATAAATAAAATCTTGGTTAAAAAATAAAATAGGAAGAGAGAAGGTACAGAGACGTGTTAACACTAAATGAGATAGACACTGTTTTGACAGTAGTCCAAGAAATTCCCTTGTAAACAAGGTATGAATCCATCTGGGGAGGGGTGGGCAGGAGGAAACTCAAGGTCTGGACTCATTGATGCTCTTTGGAATTGCTGGGGTCCTCTGAAGTTCTATCATTCTGAGTTTCCTATTTTCCATCCAGGGTTCTTCTGAAAGTAATGAGTTTCATATCATTGGAGGTATTCAAGCAGAAGGTAAATGATCTCTGATCAGGTATACGATAATGGGGATACCTTTCATGTATGGGTAACATTCAATGATCCATTGGACCTCCTCCAACTCTCAAAATCTGTGGTTCAAGCAGCTTTGGAAAATGAGATCATGGAATCAAAAGGATGATAACAACACAGTCAGGAACACAGGTGAACCTGGTGGAACACTAGATAGAGCACTGGCCCTAGAGTCAGGAGGACTTGAATTCAAATTGGGCCTCAGACATTTGATGCTTATTCGTCGTGTGAGACCTTGAGCATGTCACTTAACCATGATTGCCTCATATGCAGGACCATTTCATCCTGACCTGTATCTGGCTACTGAATCCAAATGGGTTCAGAAGACAAAGTAAGGCTGTGATAGCACAGCATCCCCTCACTCAAACCCAGTTCACATACATGTCATGGCAATCACCTCCTATACATCACCATCAACTCATAAGGAGAGAGTCATCAAATTCTAATTGAATAAATTTAAATAATAAAGCACTCAGATTAAAATGATTTTAAAAATTGCTTTTAAATTCCTGGGGGGGGGGGCAGAGGAGCTTAGAAGTCACTTGTCCAGGAGAAAGTGAATGAAATTCTTAAATATAATGTGGGAAGCAGCAGATGAGGCCAAGCAACAACAATGACTGACTTTGACTTTTAATTATTCAAAGTTAGGCTGGCAGGGTGAGGTGATGCCCAGTGTCTTCCAGAAGATAAGTGGCTGCTTCCCCAAATAGATGCTTGTCAAACTCATGGGAAGGTCCAACATACAGAATGTGGGTCAGAACAAGGTACCTGAACTGAAGTTGGAAGGGATTGTAGACAGATAATCACAGATGAAATAAATTACCACAGCCTACTGAACATAGGCCTCTTGAAAGAAGATGGGCAAACCTAGGTCACCAACCCAAAATTATACTATTTTGAAAGGGTAGGATGACATGTGGGCATTAGTGGTAGGGAGTTGAAGGAAGTATTGGAAATGTAAGTAATCCACAGAAGCCCAGTATAAAAGAAAGTATATCAAGATCTCTAAAGACAGGGAGAGTGACTGGACTTGTGATTTCATTGTTATAGGGACATTCCGAATAAGGAAGTTCTCTCTACCAATGCAAGTCCATGTTTCTTCTTGCATTTTAGAATTTTAAGAGTGTTGCCCAGAGCACAGAAAAGCTAAGGGATTTCTCTGGGTTACCCTAGAGATTGTATATTCCAAGTGGGACTTGAATCCAGGTCTTCCTGGATTAGAGGGAGGTTCTCTATCCACTAGGCTATACTGTCCCCTGTTATAAAAGTAACAAAGGAAAAAAAATCCTGCACAGTATCTACCATAGGGATAGGCAAAGAAGAAATCATGAAGAGGCATCATGGTCCAGTGGAAAGAGCACTGCAGCGCAATCAGAAGAAATAGATTTGGGTCCCAGCTTTATTACTCACTAGCTAAGTGACCCTGGCCAAATCACTTTTCCTCTTTGGGCTTCATAGAATAAGGGAATAAAGCAGGTCAGCTCTGCAATTCCTTCTATTTGCCAGTGTGTGATCCCAAAGCTAGCAAGGTGACCTGACAAAAGGGAGACTGTAAGTTTCAAGTAGAAATTCAGGGAAGGAAATATCCATTTGAGGGGGCTCTGAGCCCAGAATTCGTGAAGAGAAGCTTTGTATCATCAAGGGGAGGAAGAGAGTTCTTGAATCATTAGAGCCACTTGATAACCATGGTGATGAGGGGGAGAGAGAGGGAGAGAGACTGAACAAAGTCTTTGCTTTGGTCTTGATCCAGAAAGATGGCAAGGGCACATCCCTCTCCCAGATTGCCTAAATACAAGACCACAAGCAGTAGTAAATGCCAATGGTGTCCTAGACCTAAATGACAGGCAAGATGTAGGTAAATACATTGGCCTGGAAATAAATTGCCCAAGACTTCAGGAGGAATTCGAGTGGAAATGAGAAGCTTGGAGCCAAGATACACATTCTGTCTCTGCACAGAGCCAGCACACCAAAGGGGGAGGGCTGATTGCCCTGAAATGCCCATCTATAAGAAGTGCTACAGAAGGAAACTTACTTCCATAGTAGCTGAGCTGGTGGTGGTCATAATAAAGGACAGAGTCTCATAATACTGTAGTAAAGACAACTCATTAGGGGAAAGACTGCCTAGTTTCTCTAAGGGGAGAGTGCCTTACTAATCCGTAATGAGTCCTCGGCCAGGGTCAATATGCAGGAGAAAAAGGGGAAAGCAAAAGATGAAACTATAAAAATCTACCTTGAAGGGAAATTTGAAGGTTTCATATTGATGATTATTAAGGAAAAATTGAGTTGCTATGGGATGAGAGAGGGGTGAATGAGTTGCTATGGGATAGGGGAGATGGAGAGCATGGAAGAGGTCACTGTTGTTTTTTCATGGGTAAAAACCTGAAAAAGATAGCAAAGGGTAGAGATAAAAAGGCATTCTGCTAGTGGGAGAAGTTGAAAAGAAGGAAGTTCCCCAGGGATCAGTGCTGGGACAGATCTGAGTAAACATTTTTACAAGGTGTTTCAAAATGAGAGGAACATCTTGAAGTTGGGAGACAAGACTAAGCTCTGTTAATTTGGGAAATGCCATGGTAATGGACATCATGGCCGTGAAGGGCTCAAGAGACTGAAGAAACAAAAGAGTGTCAGGTGAGGCTTGATGTGGGCAAATGTATTCATTTTAGGGGAAAATCTCCAGAGTCTTGCATCCATCCAGTTGACTGTATTCTCAGACTAAATACGAACACATAGTTAGAACAAGACTTTTTAATGTTTCTTGTATCCTCGACCCCTTTGACAGTCTAGTCGTGGATCCCTTCTCAGAATGTATACATGTGTATATAAATATATAATCTGTATAAAATTTATATTCACATATATATTACATCTGTATTACATTTGTATATAGATTTGTATTTTATGTATATCTCCATAAATTTTGTGATTTGAATGAATGAGGTGTGACTGCATTCCCATTCTTCAGTTGAAGTCAAAGATCTCATGAACATTTTGGATTTCTGGGTTGTTGTTTCTTTGCAGGTTTGTTTGTTTGTTTTTAAAGTGTAACACGGTCCTAGGTGCTTTGGAAAACATGCAAACTGAAAGATTAGGCAGTAAAGGTAGTGTACTCACCAGAAAGGAAGGCCAGGTTCTTCACCAAGATATCAGTGATGTCCTTTGCACAGATGGGAACTGTCGTCTCTAACACAAGAAACAAAATGCATCGATAAGACAGTGACAAAATTCACATTTGAGTCAGTCTGCATTGGAGCAGGCACTGAATTCCTCATCAGGAGAGGGAGCATGGTGAACTATCTGACTTCAGACACTTCCTAGTTGTGTGACCCTGGGCAAGTCACTTGATTTCTGTGTTCCTCATTTCCTCATCTACAGAGTCAGATTCAATGGAATCCCTTTTGCTCTCTGAGCTACCATTTTCTCCTATGAAAAACAGGGACAAGAACTCTCAGGGTGCCCAAGAGAAAAATACTTTAAAATGACAGAAAAATGAAAGTCCAAGTTATACAAGTAACTCAGAACACGGATGCTGTCTTTTTCCATTCAAACCTACAACTCCTAGTA
Organism: Macrotis lagotis; assembly: GCF_037893015.1. Lineage (NCBI taxonomy): Eukaryota > Metazoa > Chordata > Mammalia > Peramelemorphia > Peramelidae > Macrotis > Macrotis lagotis. The sequence continues at coordinate 34,585,203 of NC_133666.1, forward strand.
AAACCCATCATCATAGTGTCAGAAGGGTCAAATCTTCTCTAAAGCCTTGTACCAAAACCCCAAATCTCATCTCAGCCAAACTAAGAAGCAGGAAGAAAAGAAGCCAGCTAACAACCACGAATATTTATTTACGCCTTCCCATGTGCCTAGTCAGTGCTAGGTACTAGAAGTACAGACGATTCCTTTCTCAAGTCTGTATTTGTTCAGGGAAGATGGCGTATATTGGTACAACTCCAGAGAATAAATAAATGCTAGGAAGTTAAAAATAGCATACTGGGAAGGGGGGACACTAGGAGTTGGGGGGGGGGGGTTGGGAAAGGCTTCATGCTGATGCACTTTCAAGGAAAAGAAAAATTCTGTGAGACAGAGTCGGTGAGGAATGAGTATATTCCAGGAATGGGAAATGACCAGTGCAAAGACAATGAGAGGGGAGAAGTGAACAACAGAGAGAAGTCCAGATCCTCGAGATAACAAAATACAAGGAGAGTAATGTATGAGACTAGAAAGATAGACTGAGGCCACATTGTGAGATTTACAACCAAAGGGAAGACTATTTTTGACCCTAGAGGCAAGAAAAAGTCACTGGGGTTCCTGGAGTAGGAGAGGGACACTGACAGATTGGCACTTACAAAAATGTAGCCAAGTATAGGATTGTCTAGTGTAGGGAGACTTGAGGCAAGAGGACAAGTTAGGAAAGTGTTGCCACAGACCAGGTAAGAGGTGGTGATGACCTAAGATAGCAGCCATGTGAGGGAAGGAAGAAGGTCCACCTGGTAGATGTGGCAACATGTCTTTGGCAAGTGATTAAATCATGAATTGATAAGAGGGTGAAGAGTCCAAGAGAACATTAAAGAAGAAACTGGGTGACAGAGGATGGGAGTGCCCTCAAGAGAAAGAAGGAAGTTCAGTAGAGGACGAGGTTTGGAAAGAAAGAGAATGAGTTGTTTCAGACATGTTGGGCGTTCTGTGTCTTTGGGACTTTCCATTTAATATGTCCAAAAGGCAGTTGGTAAGACAGAATTGAAGCTCAAGGGAGAGATTGGATCTGGCTGGATAGCTCTGGGAGTTCTCTGCTGAGAGAAGATAATTAAACCCATGGGAGCTTCCCAAGTGAGAGTCTAGAGAAAGAACAGAAAAGGGGCCTGGCCAGAGTTATGGTGAACAACCCACAGTTTGGGGGACTGATCGGTTGAATGAACTAGACAAGTTTAGACTGGAGAGGAAAGGACTCAAGAGGATCATGAGAACTGTCTGTCTGCAAATGTGTGAAGGCTTGTCATGTGGACAGGGGAATAGATTCCCTTCTCTTGTTCCCCAGAGGCACAAGTAGGAAAAATGGGTAGAAACTGTCCAAGAGACAAATTTAGTTTAATTGTCAAGAAAAATACAATAATGTTTAGAGTTGTTCCAAGGTTGAAGGTGCTGCTGCAAGAGGTGGTGGGTTCACCTTTCCTGGATGTCTTCAAACAAAGCGCAGATGACCATTTGTAAGATATGGTATAGTGAGGACTCCTTTTGGGTTTTTGTAGGACTATGTGGTCAATGGGGGTAGCTTTTAACTCTCAAATTCTATGATTTTGTGAATGATGTGGATAGAGAGCCAGCGAAGGAAATGAAGAAGGAACACGTCTGACAGGTAGGATAAGAGCCAGGAAAGAACAGTATCACTAAACCTCCAAGAGAGAATATTCAGGAGAAGAGGTTGGGCAATGAGTTTTGTCTTTGGATTCCCAGAGTCTAAGACAGGACCAAGTTGGAAGGTATTTGGCATATGGTAAATATGGATGGATAATAAATTGGGGGATGGGGAGGAGGGGTCAGGGTCAGCAACCCCCAGGCTCAAAACCTTGCTCTTCTCAATTCTTTGTGTTACCAAGGCAGAGCTCCTCCTTTGGAGGCTTCAGAAATTTATGCTGTGTCTATCTAACCTATATCAGATTACTTGTCTTGGGGAGGGGAAAGGAGAGGGAGAAAGGGAGAAAAAGTTGGAACTCAAAATCTGATCGAAATGTATTTGAAAACTAAATTTATAAATAATTGGGGGGAAGATAAACTTACATAAAAATAAACTATATGTTATGTCCTTTTCCCAGGGTAGTCAAGCCTTAAAAGAGAGGACAACTCCTACCCTCATTAGTCCAGAGCTGATCAAAGGGAATTCCTGGCCCTATCCTCAGCCAGGGGACATAAAGACTTTGAGCCCAAATAGCTGCTTCTTCACCTCAGTCCCCGTACCCTTTGATCTCACAGCCCAGTCCCACCACTGTCACTATTGAAGAAGGTAGGCACTGCTACAAGCCTAACCTGAGAGACCAGGGTCATAAGGAAGGCAGGGCGACAGGTGTTCAGTCCAAGATGTCAAAATTCATAGGATGATGGCAACACTTAGACTCTTTCAGTACGTAGAAGCAACTGACTTTAGTATCTAATTTTAGTTAAAATAGAGATGTTAAGTTTCCACTCTTAGGTGGCAATACCCTGGGCCAGCTCCTTCATAACTCAGCCTGGTCCTGCTCCCTCCCCTATGGAAGCCTCCCCAGGAACATTCTCAGGCACTGGCTCTCACCCTACTCAAGACTTTTCCTACTATTTTAAACTCAGTATCCATTATGGTACCCAGAAGTGGTAATTATATCCCTGGGCCCTGCCCTACCATTCTCATCATCTAGAAAACTCTCTTTGTTCCGCTATTCCTTTCCATGTTACATAGTTCCTCTGACACGAAAACCATCAATCACCAAGTCTAAAACCCCATTAAGAGGTCTGCAGTGATCTGCACACAAAATCAATGGCAGATCTACCCATGAATGGGCAGCCCTTTGTTACACATGGCAGATTTGTAAGTACTAAAACAGGATGGAGAGGTTAACACATCTTTCAGGCTCTTGAAATGAAGTTTACTGGATAACTCAATGAGCTACGTGTTATATCTCTCTGAAAGTAAAGAAAGCTATGACAAGGAGACTCACCAATATATAACAGTGGGGTGATAAATGAGAGGCAGTAGAGTGTGTGGGAAAGAAAACTCACACTTGCATTCATATCTTGTACCAAATATCCACTCTTGTAAACGTCTCTGCCACTCACATTCTGTGTAACCTCAAACAGGACAACGGCACCTTTTTACGCATCCATAAAATGGGTACATGCATGATCAAGCTAATAAGGCAATTACGAGGCCCAAAGTATGATAGAATCATATTCTAGTTACTTTATTGAGTTGACTCTTTAAGTCTTAGGTGGAAATGGAACACCTATATGCTGGTCTGAGGGATATGAGATACCTTACAGATAAGAGAGAAGGGAGAATATGGATAAAGAGAGGAAGTTAAGTAGACTTTCACATTGGAAAAAGTCTCACATGCATCATTTTGATAGCTAAATCTTTTATGGGTTTAGAACCAGAAGGAACCTTAAAGATTATTGTAGTCTAATTCATTCATCACACAGATAAGGAAACCGAGGTTAAGTGATTTTTTTTTCCAAGGCCACATAAGCAATAAATGGAAGCCCGGGGATTTGAACACAGGTTATCTGATCCTCTAGCTAAAAATTCAGAAATATGATTTCTACTGTTCCAGGCTATATATGGCATAGCCAGGAGGCACTGCAGTGAATAAAGCACTGGGCCTGGAGTAAGGAAAACCATTCTTCCCGAGTTTAAATCTGGCTTCAGACACTTCATAGCTGTGTGACCCTGGGCAAATCACTTCACTGTCTTTGCCTCAGTTTCCTCATCTGCAAAAATGAGTCAGAGAAAGAAATGATAAATCACTTGAATATCTTTACCAAGAAAATCCTAGATGGGTCACAAAGAGTCAGAATAGTTTGGGGAATGCTAATCTAATCTACAGAGGAAATGGCTTGCCCATAGATATGTAGATATTAAATAGTGAGTCCATTATTTTAGCCCAAGTCTCCTGATTTCAAATCCAGACTCCTGCTACATCCTTGTTACCTCTTAGATAACTAAACACTTTCCTTAGCTCTTTCCTTTTGGCAGTATTATTTTCAGAAACACTAATGAAATCAAACAAATCGCGTGGTCTGATCCCTATATACATTAGCTGCCATCTATGCTATACTTTTATTTTTCAGTCATTTCAGTCATGTCTGACTCTCTGTGACTCCGTTTGTTCCTTCCCAGTTTGCAGATGAGGCAACTGAGGCTCAGAAAGATGAAATCACTTCTCCATGGACACACAAGAAGTCAGTTTTAAGAAGAATTTAAATTCATTTCTCCTGACCTCATATCCAACCATCTTTGCAGGTTGCTTCTAAAATACATATAGAGGGGGGGCTCCGGTGGGGAGGTACAGGAATACCATAGCTAGTATTTATTGCATACAAACATGATTCCAGGGAGGTCACTAGGGAAATGTTTTCACTACCAATCTGAGCTGGCCCATGGACTGCAGGATATAAATACTTAATAAGGAAAGAACCATTGAAGAAGAATCAGATAAACCTCAGTACAGTAAGAAAGGAACCTGGTTTGTACTTAAATCAAATGCAAATATCATGTCCTGTATTTCCTTTTTTGATCCCTCTTTTCCAGTTCTCACTTCTGATAGACATTACCCCTTAAAGAAAGGAAGGGGGTATTCCAATACTCCATGAGCATTAGGACATTCCTCTGGAACAAATGCTGATTAGAGCAAACCTTCACTCCTCTAACAGCTCAGTTTCTGCACCTCATCTAATATTTCTCTGGCTTTCTTTGACCCTTCATCCTTGCCCTCTATTTTTGTATCCAGAGCTGTTTCAGAGACAGAAAGAATGGTACAATGGTTACAGCTCTCAGGAATTGCATCTCTGGAATTTATTAGCTGTGTGACCCTGGGCAAGTCATTTAACCTTTAGGAGTCTGACAAAAACTTTCACCATTTCCTTCCCAGGGCTGCTGTGAAGTTCAAATGAGATAGTGTTTCAGGTGCTTTGCAAACCTTAAAGCTGCTGAATTTAGACTGGGAGGGGGAGGGACATTTGCTGGAATCATGGCCTTGCCAATGTCTGCTTTATGACCTTGGGAATGACACCTAACTCCAATTTCTTTCTCTAGTTTCATTCTATCTTTAAAGCTATAACATTATGGCACTTGGTCTAATGGATAGAACATTAGACATTTGGCTAGGAGGAACACTTGGACCTCTGGCCAAATATCTCTTTTGACACTTAATAGCATTGTGATCCTGGGCAGGTCACCAAACCTTTCCGAGGCTCAATTTTCTCACCTGTAAAATGAGGGCATTGGCCTTGATGATCTCTCAAGGTCCCTTCTAGCCCAAAATTGTGATTCTATGATCTTATTCCCATATTCTCATTGGACATGGGCGTTTTTTGGTCCCCAGTTTGGCTGACTCTCTGGGGAGATGTTTCTCTCTGACTTTCTCAATTTTGATTGTGTCTTAGTGATTCTGTCCACTACTGTTTATTTCTTTTCTCAGGTCTGATGTCTGGGTCTTTTTCCCATCCAATGAACCATCCTTGAGTCAGGAAGTTCTGAGTTTAAATCAGTGTCAAATTAGTTGGGCGAGTCATTGAATCTGTGCTTAACTCAGTTTCCTCAGCTTCCAGATGGCAATGATAATAGAGCCTACCTCCCAGGGTCACTAAGGATCAGATGAGATGACATTTGTAAAAGTACTTATGTCGTTTTGGTTTTTGGATGTTGCTGTTTTTGTCCTTTGTTCTTGAAGCCCATGACAAGCAGGTGAATTGGATTTGAGGAGGGGTGGAGGCTGTGCTAAGTCACCAGCCTCATTTTTTTCTTTCAGAGCCATCTGGATTCAGTGGCAGATAGAAATCAGGATGACTGGAAATGGTCCCAGAAGCGAGGCAATCAGGGTTAAGAGATTTGTCCAAGGTATCAAGTATCTGAGGATAGATTAGAACTCCCATCCTCCTGACTCCAAGGCCAGCGCTCTGTCCACTGTGCCACTTGGCAGATAAGTGCTAGATAAATATTTACTCCATTCTCTTCCCCTTCAGCATCTGGCTAAGAACCCTGACCTTCTGCCACCTAATGACAAAATGGAACACATAGTATTGTTAGGAAATTGGGTGATGACTGAACAAGGAGGGTTGTCCTGTCAAAATCTAAAATCTTATGCTTTGTGGTTCTATAATTTTGACATGTGCATGGGAGACATCTTATTGGGGGAGAGAGAGTCTTTAAGGAGGCATTTCACTATGATGACTCAAACACTGCTTTATAGTCAATGAATAATGAAGACAGTAGCATCAAGAATTTTTCATGTTGTATAATAGTCAAAGTTCTCCTTTCTAGTAAAGGTTCTACTTACTATGGAAGAACACTTGAAAATCTCACCTGTTCCCTCCTAACACTCCCTTACAAATTCTTCTAGCTCAAGATGGACTTCCTAGAGACCATCAAGGGGTCTAGGCAGTTGGAATCACCCTGAGATTCCTTCCCCAATGGCCCCACCCCAAACCCTTCCAACCAAGATGCCAGAAGGATCTCTCCTTACCCACAACTGAAAGACCTTGCCATCAGCCCTGTCACTGCATCTTTAAAACCTTTCCAGTCACCTTACAGCGGAACTCTTTGACATGTACTGCTACCTCCATTAGATTATGAGTTCCTTGAAAACAAGGACCATTTTGCTATTTATTCTATTTGTATCCATGGTCCTCAGTGCATAGTAAGCACTTAATAAAAACCTTTTATATTACATTACTTACTAACACCATCATCAAGAATGCCATCAAAGTTTATCAATGATTCTCATCAAAATTTTATAAAGATAGGGAATTAATATAGTCCCAGTCACCTTCGTTGGGGATTAATAAAGTCTGAGGTTATTTTCACACCTTCAGGATCCTCCTTTTCCTTCAACACTTACAAAACCACAGTCTGGTGAGTATTTCATTATGATGAAATGATTTGTCAGGCCTCCCTCCCCACTTAGAGAAGGGCTTCAGAATGCATTTTTGCATTGTGGTCACCTTCCAGAGTCTGGCTAAGCCAATGAATGGCAAAGTCCTCGTCAAAAAAACAATGAGAAGGAAAAAAATGTTGAACTATTTCAAAAAAAAATTTAGGTGCATAAAATAAAATTGCAGGATTACAAAAAGAAAACAAAGTTAATAAAAACAAAGATATAGTTTTTTCATCCATATACACAACCCCCCAGAAATTTCTCCATGGTTAGAACTCTGAAAAAACCGCTATCTTATTATATAATTTTGCTATTTCTTATACTTTCTGTTTCTTCCTTAAGGATGATTTCTCTCTCATCATATTCAACTTAGATCAATGTATACCATGGAAACAATGTAAAGACTAACAGACTGCCTTTTGTGGGGGGGGGGGTCAGGGCAGGGAAGCAAGATTAGGGGGGGGGAAACTGTAAAATTCAAAATAAATAAATAAATGGCATGTTTAGAACTCTGACTTAAAGACTTGCCAAGTTTTCTGGGCCTCAGCAGATGGTCCTCATATAATGTGGGACCAAACAATCCGAAGTGGACAACCTTGTGATGATGGGTTTCTCTGACCTTAGTAAGGACGGCCCTTGGATGATAAGTACACTGTCCATCACTGAGTGAAAATTCAAAGTCTTTCCAGGATGATGGGACCTTGGGCTTTGCTTTCATAGCCTTCGAGAGCCCAAGGTCACCTCCAGCCCACGATGAAGCATCTAAGGAAGATTTCACAAGATGGTCTGATGAATGTGTAAATGAGGCTAAGGTGCACAGGATATGGGAACAGCGCCAAGCTCACCAGTGCCAGTCCCTTGTTCTCATGGATTGAGAGACAGTTATGGCAACCTTGGCCTGGTTAACAAGAGAGGTAATGGGCACTTCCACAGGGGCAATCCCAGAGGCGGCAGCCTCTGATCAGGTTGCTGATCTGACACAATCAGACAAAGTCTTGTCACATGGGAAAGGAGATAGAAGCCATGGCCACCCACTCTGGGAGTGTGTAAAAAGCGACTTCTGGCTTTGCAAGTGGGCCCTTTCCAACTCCGCAAGGCCTCAGTTTCCTACTCTGTAAAATGATGGGATTAAGCTAGATTCTGTGACTGGATCATCTCTAAAATACCTATCAGCAATAAATAGCGCTAAGCAGGCAGGGTGGAAAAGGGGAAACAATCAGGAGACCTCAGTTCCAATCCTTACTCTCATATATACTAACTTTTTGACTGTAAGCAAGTCATAGGCATTTCTTGGTGTCCCCAGGCTATGAATTATAGGAAAGGAGCCAACTTGCATCGGTGGAGGGAGTTTCCCAAGTCACAAGATCAAACTTCTCCCTCTCCCGTCAAAGTCATAAGCATGTAACAAGGGATTGGCACAATCATATACACCTTTGATGCTACTCCTCTCCTGGAAGAGGCTGGGGAGCCTGCTTCCAGAAGAGTTGGGATGATGGATAATGGAAATGCTCTGAAGTGATCTGGGAGCAAGTGTAGCTATCTACTCTGTAACGCAGCCTCTCTGATTGTCTGTACTTGTGGAACCAAAAATAGAGGCATCTTCAGAGAACTGGAATGGGCCTCTGCTCTCTCTTCCGGTGGCTCACTGCTCTTGGTTTAGGCTTTGGAATTCTCACCTAGGAAGTATCCTCTGCACCCTGCAGTCCTGCTGTCATATTGGGTAGGTCTTCCCAGAACCTCCCCAACATGCTCTCCTAATGAAGTACCTTCTGCATCTCTTTCTCTGTCTCTCCATCTCTCCCTCTATCTCCTCCCCCCTGTCTGTCTGTCTCTGTCTCTGTCTCTGTCTCTGTCTGTGTCTCTGTCTCTCTCTCTCTCTCTAAATCTCTCTCTCTCTCTCTCTCTCTCTCTCTCTCTCTCTCTCTCTCTCTCTCTCTCTCTCTCTCTCTCTCCTCTCTCTCTCTCTCTCTGTGTGTGTGTGTGTGTTTCTATCCCTTTGTCTGTCTACCTATCTCTGCTTCTCACTCTTTCTGTCTCTTTGCCTTCATCTGGCCCTCTCTCTATGTCTGGCCCTTTATCTCTTTCTCTCTCTGTTTCTGTCTCTCCATCTCTGTCTTTGTCTCTCTGTTTTTCACTCTCTCAATGTCTCTCTCTGCCTTCGTCTTTGCCCCTGTCTTTATCTCTGTCTCTGTTTCTTTCTGTGCCTCTGTCTCTGTATGTCTGTATCTCTCTGTCTCTGACTGTTTGTCTGTCTCTCTCTTTCTCTGTCTCTCTTTGCCTGTCTGACTGTCTCTCTCTCTTCTTTGTTTTTGCAAGGCAATGGGGTTAAGTGACTTGCCCAAGGCCACACAGCTAGGCAATAATTAAGTGTCTGAGGTTGGATTTGAACTCAGGTCCTCCTGACTCCAGGGCTGGTATTCTATCCTTCTATTTACTGTGCCACCTAGCTGCTGCCCCTGTCTCTCTCTCTCTCTCTCTCTCTCTCTCTCTCTCTCTCTCTCTCTACCAATATGTGGCCCCATAAAAATAGACAGGCTTCAATTCTTCTTCTTGGTATATGTTCTCTTGTTTTAGATCATAGGCAGGGAACTTCTGGGCCGAAAGGCCATATTGCTCTGGTGCTGCCAAGGTCACTATAGATGAGACTCAAAATTCAATATATATAGGAGTATTTTAAGGGTGAATTAAGTAAATGTTTGACCAAACATAGCCTCTGAATGTTATAAATATCCAAATGGTCCTTGTTTGAAATGAAATGGATTAATGTGGAAGCATCAAGCCAGTAAGTTTTTAAAAGTCAGGACTGTTAGCTATATATTACCCAGAAGACTAGAAGTTCTATCCATACTGGGCTTTGCAGCCAGTCTAGCACTTACGGCGTAAGGACCAGGAAGTGATCTCTGAGACCCAGTCCAATGGTTTCTATGATGAGGACTTCTCCAGCAGCAATGTCACCTGTAGATGTGCACTTAGTAGGCCCCAAAAGTCTACTCTCCCCAGAGTTTGAGGTGGTAGAGGGCAGAGTATGCCCTCAGGATGCTAAGGGAAAATATTTATACTGCACTTTAGTTTCTGCTATCTCTTCAAAGTAAATCTCCCTTGGTAAAAAGGAAAAGATATCAATTGGCTAAATAAAACTGAGGTTCTGGTTACTCCAGTGGCTAAAAGTGGAGTCAAACAACTGGTAGGTGCTCTATCTGATAACAGTAAAGAAGAAAACATCCACATGGGCACCCCTAGAATCAAGAGAGACAAAGAGATAGAGAGACACACGAGAGACAGAGCCAGAAGGAGACAGAGATGAGAGAGAGAAAGAAAGACTGGGGGGGGGGGGGGGCGGGGAGAGGGGAGGCATAGGGCACAGCCTAGCTCTGGGATAGTGGCCCCAAATAAACTTGGTAGATACATATTGTCTTATACTTCCTAGTCATTTATCACTGGTGATTGATTACTTAGGAAGCTCCAGGGGCTCTCTGTTGCTTCTTGAACAGAAAAAGCCAAACTCCTTAGCTGGGTATTTTAAAAGGTTTTCACAATCTCAATCCAACATTCCTTTCCGGATTTTTCCCTCATTACTTCCCCTCACATACCATGTTCTAACAAAACTGACCTATTTACTGTTCCTGATATATTTCCTTCTCTGTGACAATTCATCTCTTATCACTACGCCTTTGTACAAGCTGTTTTCGGGGCCTGAGAGGTGTTCCCTTCTTACTTCTGCCTCTTAAAATCTCCAGCTTCCCTTCATTTGAGAGCCACTTCCTACATAAGGTCTTGACTGGTACCCCCGATTCAGCCTCCTCTGGCAAATTCTCATATATCTTTGTATCTAATATTTCATTGATTTTAATGATTTTATATATCTACATATAAATATAATATGTGTGTCTGTGTGTCTGTCTGTATCTATGTGTGCATGTGTGCGTGTGTCTGTGTATGTGTGTGTGTGTGTGTGTGTGTGTATTTTCCTTGAGTAGAAAACAAGCCTTTTAAGGATGGGAGCTGCTGTGTTTCTGCAGCTAGTACCACATTAGTACACAGTAGAGGCTTAAAGTTTGTCCTTCATTTTTGAAGACCATGACATAAGATAGATGACGCCATGGCCCACACATGAATTGGATTTGAGTGAGGGGGGCTATGCTAAGTCACCAGCTCCTCCAGAATCACTTGGGTCCAGTGGCCAGATCTGAATCAGGACGACTTGGAGATGGCCCTGGATGCGAGGCAATCAGGGTGAAGTGACTTCAAAAACAGACAAGTATCTGAAGCCAAATTCGAACTCTTGTCCTCCTGACTCCAAGGTCAGTGCTCTATCCACAATGCCACCTAGCTGACCCACTTAATAAATTCTTTTTTGTTGTTGTTTTTGCAAGGCAATAAGGTTAAGTGACATAATTCAAGGTTGCACAGCTAAGCAATTATTAAATGTCTGAGGTCATATTCAAACTCAGGTCCTCCTGACTCCAGGGCTGGTGCTCTATCCATTGAGCCACCTAGCTCCCCCAATAAATTCTTAACCAATGAAAAACTCACTTCAGATAGAGAAAAGCAGATCCCCAACATCAGTGGTTGCAGAGGGCTCTGGGAAGGCTTCCTAGGGTTTGAGAAAGGAGTACCTATGATGTTGGACTGAGGGGCAGCAGGTGGGAGTCAGTTGCAAGAAAGGGGCATGGAGAGTAGATGAAAACCCTTCTGAATAAAACCCATTTTTGTGCCATATGAGCCTTTGACAGGTGGTGTAGCTAATGGACCCTTTTCAGGATCATGCTTTTTGTTTATAATTAATGAAATGCTAACTTTTAGTTAGAGGTTAGTGAAAATAATGACACAAATTTTCTCCTCAAGTTGCTTGGTGCGTCTTGTTGTCTTAAAATAGAGGAGGAAATTAATTGATGATGATGATAGTATTTCTATAGCACTTTAAAGGGTTAAAAAGTGTTTTACAAATATCTTTTTTTATCTTCATAACAACTCTGGGAGGTTAGGTGCTATTATTATTATTAAAGTTTATATTTATTTATATATATATATATTTATATATTATACAGATAAGAAAACTGAGTCAGAGAAAGATTAAGTAAACCTGATTCCACAGTTTGCAAATGTCTGAGGTTAGAATTTGAACTCAGGTCTTCCTGACTCCAGGGCAGCTAGGTGACTCCATGTTGGACCAAGAATCAGCAAGACTCTTCTTCTTGACTGGGCAAGTCACTTTACCCTGTTTGCCTCTGTTTCCTCATCAGTAAAATGAGCTGGAGAAGGAAGTGGTAAACCACTCCAGAATCTTTGCTAAGAAAAACCTCAAATGAAATCACAGAAAGTTGGGAACATGAGAACAACAAAGACGACCACCATCCTAATAATCGGTCCATTATAAAATTCGCACAAAAAATAGAGCTTAAAGACCAAATAAATAAGAGAAAATAATACTTGATGCTGGAGGTACTAGAGAGCCACTATAGCTAATTGAGCAGGTGAGTGGCATAATCAAACCTACACTTTGGGACTTCAGTATCTTGGCCAAGAAATCCCCACACGAGGTCACCAAGTGTTCAACACAACTGAAAGGCCTCATGACAACAACTTCCTGAGTCTAGGTCTAGTGCTCAATTGCAGCACTCTTTAGTGACCTGGAAAATAAATAATCGTAAATAGTCGATTCCTTTTGACGAGTGGGAGACTATACAGATGAGAAGAGACTAGCTAAATGTTTGGGGGAGGTAAAAGAAACATGCTTGTACCTAATTTTTATCCATATTCAGATTGTGCTCTTTACACTTTGTATACACTTCTAAATCTATTTATTGTCTTCCCCATTTTGACGATAAACTCCTTGTAAGGATTGTCCAATTCTGTGTACTTGCATCGCCAACACATGTACAGTGCCCAGCATTTAGTAGCTATTTAATAAGGGAGTGTTTGAGTCAGAGGCCCTAGGCTGGCTTCCCAGCTGTGTTGCTTACAATGTATGTGACTTTTGATAAGACCCTTTCCCCTTTCTGGGACTCAGTTTCCACCTCCAAAAAATGAAAGGGATGGACTGGATCAAGGGTTCTAATACTAGGGTCCAAGAATTTGTTATTTAAATATTTTGAAAAATGATATTTCCATATAGCTGATTTGTTTTATAATGCTTTGCATTTTATTTTATGAATTTAAAAATTGGGAGGAGAATCAAAGAACCCCTGAAACAAATGGACTCTTAGCTCCCTTCTACCTTTAGATCTATGATCCTTGGGCAAGTCACTTCCCTTTCCTGGGCCTCAGTTTCCTCCTCTGTTAAATGAAAAGGTTTGACTGTCTGGCCTCTAAGCCCCCTTCCAGCTTTTTATCTTTGATTTTATGCTCCTAAACCTTGGATTGATTAATTAACATTCCTCAAATTTGTGAAAGGCCACTGACTGAGGGCCAGTGAAAAGCCATTCTTTCCATTTCCTCTATTGAACAAAATAAGTAATTGGCTTTGTGTGGTAAGAGGAACACTTCTGTCTAGATGATGGGAGAATGTCATCGTGCCCTGGGAAAAGGGGGTGGGCTACATAGTCCTTCCCTGCCTCTTATTTCATTAGCTTAACTAAATGTTTTTCCAACTTTGTGATATTGAGAAGCATAGTCATTTTCAAAACTCTTTTTGACACAGGTCACAGTCTTGGAGATTGGTGGTTTCATTGGTTCTGTGTCCCTTTCCCGGTGATATTCCCTTCTTATTTACATCTATCCTCTTTCCTGAGTTACTGTTCAAATACAATAGGAAAAATTAAGAGGGATGCGACATGAGTCCCACTCAAACTTGGCATTATCCAAGTTTTGTAGAATCAGTGTGTAGGAACTGCTTCCAGTGGAAATACCTCAATTCCTGAAGATTTTTCTATGGAAAAAGAGGAAAACGGAAAAGAAAAAGGGGGGGAGAGGAAAAGAAAAGTTAGTGAAAAAAGAGAGGCAATGCCATTTAGAAGGCGGGAGGTGAGTTTTCCTCGGGCACCTATTATACTACAACTATTCCATGGCAACCAGAGAGAAGGGCTCTTCTGGATAATAGATGTTTGTAAGATTTCGCTGAACAAATGAAATCAATGGATGAAGTGCCACTGAGGGAAGAAAAGGAAGGGGACAAAAACCAACTCCAGTGGAAAGAGAAACCAAAGACCTGTAGTCTCCATATGAACAGTTTCCTAGATCTTACCTCACAATTCTGCTTTTTATTTTTGAATCCTCCTCTAACATTCTCATCACAATGACAATTTCATACCTTGAGCTCCCTGTCCCATTCCAACAAAACTCTCAGCAGATAAACATTCCTCTGACTTTAATGTTAAAATTGAGTCCCTTAGACTCATATACTCTCAGTACCTGATGTGGTAGAAAGAGTGCTAGGTTTGCAGTCACTAAGAAATTGGCTCAAATGTCACCTCTGATACTTAATGAGTTTTGTAACCATGGGAAGACCACTTAGCTTCTCTGTGCTTCAGTTTCCTCATTTATAAAATGGGAATGCCTATTCCTCTGAGTTACTGTAAGGCTCAACCAAGATAATCTAGATAAATTATTCTGCAAATTTTTGACTACCATATAAATATCAATTTTTTTATAGTTCCTATCCCTCTGTCTTGTCTCTACCCCTTGACTACAACTCAGAGAATTTGGGAACCCTAAGGAACCTTAAAGATAATTAAGCCCTTTAGCAAATGAGGAAATTGAAATCTAAAGAGGATAAAATGACCTTTCTAAGCTCACCCATTCAGGTACTAACAGAGTCAGAATGAGCCCTCAGGTCTCCTAACATGCAGTTTATTGCTCCATGTCCACTACCTTGGGAGCTCTTTTACATTCTTCATTTCCCTCAAGTCAGATACTTTTTAATCCCAGAACATTCTTGAAAGCACTTTTATGATATCATCTATTCATAGGTTCATAACAAGTTAGAATTTCAGACTGCATTTAGATGAACTCACTCCTTTTATATTGGAAGAGAAAGGATAGCGGACTTGCCATCCAAAAAATCAATGACACAGCTAGAACTAGAATCCAGGTTTCCAGGTTCCCAGTTCAGCATTCTTTTTTTACCAAACCATGAAACCTATGCAGTGTGCTGGCTTTCAGATGGGTTGTCTAAAATCAGCAGGCAGAAAAACAGACTCCAGAGCCACAATACAAATATCTAACTACATGCAACCAGATAATAAATAGAGTCTAATTTAGGAAGGCTATGGTTCATCCTGAATGATATCTAAAATGTCAGACATCTCCTGGAAAAAAGTACATGACTTTATTTTATCCTAAAAACCACTTTAAAATAATGCTGATAGGGGTGGCTAGGTGTCACAGTGGATAGAGCACCGGCCCTAGAGTCAGGAGTACCTCAGTTCAAATCTGGCCTCAGACACTTAATAATTACCTAGCTGTGTAGCCTTGGGCAAGCCACTTAACCCCATTGCCTTGCAAAAACCTAAAAAAATTAAATAACGCCACTGTAGGAGCACACTGGACTTATACCAGAATATGCGAAGATGGTTTAATATTAGGAAAACACTTACTGTGATTTATCATTAAATGACAAACCACCCCGAATCACATGATCATATCAATGAATGCAAAAAAGAATGCTTTTACTAAGAACAGCTATCACCTATGATTAAAAAAAAATTAAAAGCATAGGCAAAGATGGGCCACTTTTAAACAAGATAAAAGTGTGACCCTAAATCAAAAATGACTATTCTATACAATGAAGAAATACTTTTCCTATGCAGGAGTAAAGAAAAGTTATTTTTCACCATTATTTCACATATTTGTAGAAATACTACAGGTAAAAAATAAGACAAGAAAGAAATTAGAGGCATAACATTGGAAAAGAGGCACTAAAATTATTCCTATTTGCAGACACATAATGGTTTCCTTGGAAAACCTCTGGACAATCAGCAAAGAAGCCAATTAAGGTAATTAATAGTTAGGAGGCAATCATAGAAAAGTCCATTCCATTCAAAATAATTACAAAACGCACAAAATATCCAAGTAGTCAATCAACCAAAATTTAAACAAATGCAACTACAAAATATTGGGAGGAAAGACCAACTGAAAGCTAGCTCCCCATTAATCTGGTGAGACAATTATAATTAAAATAACACCTGAATTTAATTATAGATTTAGTGATAAACCAATCAAACTATCAAGAGGGTACTTCTGAGAGCTAGACAATACTAACAAAATTCAGTTGGAGGAATCAAACATCTAGAATCTCCAGGGAAATAATGGAAACAAGTAAGAATGGAGGGGACCCTATAGTTATACCTTAAACAGCACAAGCATCAAAAACTGTTTGGAACTGGCTTAAAAAACACAACAGAAAAATAGCTCTGCTTCCCTCCCACCCACCCCTCCCTTTTAAAATCTTGTTTACAAGGGATGGCTCACCAGGAAAGGAGATATAAAGATAAGAAATACTGATGATTAAAAAAAAGGAAAAATCAATAAAAATAAAATAATGTCAATGATTGGCAAGTTTCCCTTTTAAAGTGATTATAGCCTAAATGAATGGCTTGAGAAATTCTCATTATTTACTAAGTTTTCATTGTCCTATAACAGCTGTGGGCAGGAGCTGTCCGTAGCTGAAGTTCATTCAGAGGAACTAGAAGAAAATGTGCAGTCTTGATAGGAACCCAAGGTGCTCACTCCTTAAATGTGACAAATTATGTCTGAATCATCTTTGCTCAGACTCAGACTCAGACATAGTTGGAGAGCAGATTGACCTGATCTCAACGTGAGTTTCTTATTGCCTCTAGGATCCCTCTGAAGGTGGCCCTTCTGCCACCTTCTACTTCCTGGCCTCAGACACAACTTCTGCCTCAAAATTTATATTTGCCTTCACATTCTGTTTGCTATGTGAGCAACTTCTGGCCCAGTGTAATCTGCCTCTGGTATCGGATTCCTTGGAATCTCAAACTTTAATCTCAGGAATTTTTCCACCACAATTTACCTAACCCTCTACCATAAGAGAACTCATTCAAGCACTCTGGGTCTTAGCCACAGCCTAATAGGACAAGGGGAACTAGTTTTCAAAGAGCGAGTCTTTCCATAAATCTTAACTTCATTATTATGGAAAAATAGATGATAATTCTTAGAATAAAATATCTCCTTTTCTATCTTTATTGCGTTAGTCTGCTGGGATGGTTTTGACTCAAAGCAGATGATTTAGAAGAATGATGAGGATTGTCATTAAATTACAGAAATCTTTTAGGCTAAGGTACAGGGCAGATAGAGTGCTGGACCTGGAGTCAAGATCTGGTTTCCAAAACTGCCTTAGACACTTACCAGCCAAGTGGCCCCTGGCAGCTCATTGGACTTCTCTAATCATCAATTTCTCCATCTATAATATCGGGATAATAATACAGGTACAAACTAGGCTCTTACAAGGTTATTGTGAGTCCTGGATCACATGTGTACAAAGCCTTTTGGATAACCTTAAAGTGCTATATAAACGGAAGTTATTATTAATTATTTTAATATTTAATACCTTCGACAAACACCTATAATAAACTGTAGTATACCTACACAAGTTTCAGCCTTTAAAAAGCAGACCCCAAAAGCAACTGAGCCTAATACCATTTCAATAAAGAATATTAACATCAGAGTATAAAAGGAGTCAGTACATGCCATGTGGTTTGACTAAGGACTCCCACAATTAATCAGGGGAAAGCATATCTTCTTGGCCATCCCATGATTCTGATACTTGTGACAATGGTACTGGCCAACAGTCTGATTGCTAATTCTTGAGTCCCTTGAGTGGGCTGTCAGTTCATTCTCCTTTGGAATGTAAGCTCCTTGAGGTTAGGGGCTAGTATGGGGTGAGTCCTTCTATCCCCATAGTTCATCATGGTGCCTGGCACATTGCATCAGATCATGTATTTATGGAGTATCTTCATATCCAGCTTGGTGTAAAGAGAAAGAGTCCTAGACGTGGTGTCACCTTTCCAGGGTTCCCAGTTTAACTGTGTCATACATTAGCTGTGTGACCTGGAACAAATCACTTAGCCTCTCTGGGCCTCAGTTTCCTCTTCTATAATACAGTGTCACTGGATTATATATAAATAAGGTCCTTTCCAACTCAAGAATTCATGATTCTCTATGCTAAAGCCATTTCTGAGTCTCTATTTCCACCTCTCTAAAAGGAAGGTGCTAATTGTACTCCCCTCACTGGGTTGTAGTAAAACTTCAAGAGGACAATGCATTCAAAGCCATTGACAAACCTTAAAACTCTTAGAAATGTCAATTATGATGATGACTAAACATGATAATAGCTCACACTTCAATCCGTGGAATGCTTCTCCTAATGCATCTCCACTAGGGAAGAGAGAAAATGTTTTCTCAATTTGTCAAGACCTATAATTTCCTAAGCACTAAGAGCTTCCTTTATAGAAATGTCACATATGTAGGCAAATTGGAGCTCCTCTGCCATTTTCAGATTTAATTGCCTGGCGACACTGAGAAATAAAATGACTTACTAAGGGTCACATAGCCAGTTATTATTGGAAGCAAAATTTCCTGACTTCAAGACTTTTCCTCTATCCACTATCTCCCATGTATCTTCTCAAAAGATGAAGACAAGAGTATAGAAATGAAAGTTGTACATTGGGACAGCTACCAGTCAGTCATTCCCATAACTCGCTTCACTGACTCCCTAGGGACAGCTGAGCAGTACTGCAGATAGAACTATGAGCCTGAAGTCTGGAAGATATGAGTTCAAATGTGACTTCAGACACCTGCTAACTGTGTGACCCTGGGCAAGTCACTTAAGGTCTCTTTGACTAAGTTTACTCAACTGTTAAATATGGATGTTAACCTCCTAGAGTTATTGTAAAGATCAAATGAGATATTTGTAAAGCATTTCATTTAACACAGAGCCAGAAACAAAGTAGGCATTTAATAAGTGTGTGTTCCTTCTATTTCCTCTTCCCTTTTAATTCTGGACTCTTATAAGCAAGAAAAAAAGTGACGTGAGGTTTAGCTCTAAGGTTAAAGACGCTGACCCTCCAACATGAGGTCCAATAACACGTCTCCCTCTCATGAAGATGAAAAGGCTCATACTCAAAGGAATATACATCTAAATCAAGACTAATTGATAGGCACTGTAAAAAAATCAAAGACTGAGAACTGTAGCTCAATGGATTGCTACTTGAGGAATCTTTTGAGACTGGATTTCATTTCTTTTGAATTCACAAAGAGTTATAAGAGTATAAGCTCCTTGAGGGCAGAAACTTTTCTTGTCTTTACATTCCCAGTGCCTAACCCAAGTCCTGAAACAGAGTAGATGCCTAAGAATGCCTGCTGAGTTGAACCAAATTCCCTTGAAATAACTGGAGACATGCTGGGTTAATGCAAAGTCCAAAGCAACCTTTGGCCTACTCTACAAAGGATCTTAACCATAAAAGCAAGACAGATATATAAGCCAAGGGATCACCCAAGAAAGATGGTCTAGTTTTGATATTCCCCTCTCCAAAGCCTTTATTTAGGTGGTGCTTGAGGCAGTCAGAAAGGATCCAGGAACAGTCCTATAATCCCCAATGGTTTTTATCTTAATTCCTATTTCAGGACCCAAAGGTCTGAACCAAACCCCTCTTCAACTTCAAATTACTACCAAGGTCAGGGTCCTTTCTTTTTCAAATTTTATTTTTTATACTTTATTTTATTTTTCAATTAACAGGCATTTGTTTCTGTCCCACAAACCTATCTCTAATTTAAAAGAAAGAAGAAAAAACCCCAAAAAAACCCCAAATCCTTTTTATTAATCTGCATAGTCAACCAAAACAAATTCCCACACTGGCTAGTCCCAAAATGTCTGTCTCTTTCTGAATCGTGGCTTCAGTGGGTAGCAGGATTTACCTTCTGGCCTGTGAAATCATCATTGGTCATAGTACTGACCAGAGTCTTCAAGGCTTTCTGAATTGTTGCAATACTTCTATGCTGTAGGAAATGACTGAAGCAATGGGTTCAGGGAAATCTGGGAAGCCTTGTGTGAACTGATAACCGCATGAATAGAACAGAATTCAGAAGTCATATAGTCCAACCCCCCACAACATCCTGGACAATTAGTTTCCAGCAAGGAACTCTGGGAAAGCTCCCATTGTCAATGATAGCTAAGTGACACAGCGGATAGAGCACTGAGCTTGGAATCTGAGTTCAAATCTAACCTCAGACACTTAGTAAGTGGTGTGAACCCCAAGCAAGTCACAATATCTGTCTGCCTCAGCTTTCTCACCTGTAAAATGGGGATAACAATAGCATCTACCTTCCAGGATTGTTGTGAGAACTGAATGAAATAACATTTATAAAGTATAGCGCAAATCTTAAACTGTTACACAGAGACTAGCTGTATTGTCATGATGATGATGTTGATGATGACAATGATGAAATCAAAGATTGAACAGATCAAATCTAAATCTGCCTCCTTGCAACTTCAACCTATTCATCTTAATTCAGTCTCCTGAACAGAATAAACCTAACCCTTCTTCTCTGTGATTACACTTCACTTTCTCAAAGAAAGTCGCTCCTACAAGATGTAACCACCCTGTTACTTCAGTAAGTTGTCTACATGGAGACCCCAAGGGTTTTCACCATTCTGGTCACACTCCTCTGTACATTCTCTGACTTATCAACATCCTTCCCAAAATGTGGTGCCTACCACAATACTGAAGGGATTGTCTGACCAGACTATAATGGGATTATGGTAACAAGCATTTATTAATCACCTCCTGTGCTAAGTGCTGGGGATACAAAGAAAGGTAAAAGACAAGTGTGCTCTCAAGGAGTCTAATATGCCAACAACTATATACAAAGAAACCTAAGGTGGGAGAAATTGGAGATAATTAGCAGGAGGGAAAGCACTAGAATTATGGGGGGGGGTGAGAGAGGTTGCCTGTAGAAAATGGGATTTTAGTTAGGACTTGAGGGAAGCCAGGGAAGCCGGGAGGCAGAGTTCTAGGCATGAAGAAGCAGGTGGGGGGGTAACCAGGAAAAATGGCCAGAGTCAAGATGGAATGCTCTGTTTGAGTAAGAGCAAGGAAGACAGTGCTAGTAAACCAAAGAGGACACAGAGGGGAAGTGTATGGTATGAAACTATATACATATATATATGTATATATATATATATACATATATATATATATATATATCTTTACAAACCTTAAAACACTATGTAAATGTTAGCTATTATTATAGAATTGTTGACCCAGAAGGGCCCTTCATTTTGCAGATAATAAAATGGAAGTCAATCCACCCTCAGAATCGTGGATATCTTGCGTGAGGAATAGCAAAGAGGTCGGTGTCATTAGATTTTGGTGGGGGGCGGAGGAGTTGTAAGATACCAGAAGACTTGAAGGGGGAGGGGAGGACGGGTTATGAAGGTCTTTGAACATGAAACAGAGGATTTTATATTGGATCTTGGAGGTGATAAGGGGCCACGAGATTTTATTGACTATCAGGATGATGCGGTCAGACATGAATTTGAGGAAGATGAATTTAAATGTAGGAAGGATTGGAATGGGGAGAGACTTGACGTAGAGAGACGACTAGTGGGATATTCCAATATTTCAAGCACAGGTTGATAAGGGTCCAAGCAGGGTGCTGGCGGTTTCAGGGGAAGGAAGGGCGCATATACCAGAGACGCTAAAAAAGGTAACATCAATAGGACTCAGAAGCAGATTGAATGGGGGGGGGACAGGAGTGAGAGAGAAGGAGAAATTGAGGATGAGACCTCAGTCATGAGCCTGAGTGAATGGGAGGATAAGGGTACCCTTGATAATAACAGGAAAATTTAGAAGAGGGGTAACTTAGAAGGGCAGCTCATTTTCCTGATGTAAAATCTAGCCTTAGACACCTATTAGCTGTGTAAACTTGAGCAAGTCATTTTACCCGGTTTGCCTCAGTTGCCTCATCTGTAAAATGAGTCAAAGAAGGAAATGACAAACCACTTCACTATCTTTACCCCAAATGGGGGTCATGAAGAGTTGAACACAACTGAAAAATGACTGAACAACAACACAAACTTAAAAGGGGGGAAACATCATCATTATTTCAGCTTCAGAAATACTGAATTTAAGATATCTATGGGACGTCCAACATAAGATGCCTAATAAACAGATGAAGATATGAATCTGGAAGTCAGGAGAGAAGCTAAGACTGGATATGTATATCTGAGAACATCAGAGCACAGAGCCAACAAGATGTCCAAATGAAATAGGAGAGAGGGAGAAGAGGGTATATGGGATAGAGCAATGGTTACCCATGGTTAGCCAGTGAAACCTGGATGAAGATCTAGTAAGGGAGACTGAGAAAGAGTATTAGACAAGCAGCAGGAGAGTCAGCAGTGTCACAGAAACCTAGAGAGAACAGAAGGAAGAGATGATCAACAGTATCAAAGGCTGCAAAGATGTCAAAGATAAAGATTGATAAAAGTCAATGAATTTGCCCACTAAGAAATCATTGCTCATTTTAGAGAGAATTTTCCACTGAATCATCAAATTGGATGATGACTTTAGAGTATTAAAAAGAAAGTGAGAGAAAAGGAAGTGGATGCAATATTTGTAGGAAGCTTTCTCAAAATCAGTCACAAAAGGGAGGAGAGATACAGAACAATAACCAGTGGGGATTAAGTGATCATTTGAGAGTTTTTTTTAAGAATGGAGGAGATGGGGCATGTTGTTAGACAATAAGGAAGCAGCCAATAGACAAGAAGAGACTAAAGATAAGTGAGAGAGTAAGCATGATGGAGGAGGCAATCTGCTGGAGAAGATGGGATAGAATAGGATACATGCATATGGAGTAAAGGTAGAAATTGGGTCAGAAGGCCTCTGAGTAATGGAAAATGAGATGGAAATTAGAAGAGGAAGTTCTTGGCAAAAAGATTCAATTTTTTTCAGTGAAATATGAAGTAGGGTCCTCAGCTGCCAGGTTGGGAGCTTTGAGAAGGCAGGAAAAAGTTTGGAAAAGCTGATGTGGTGAGTGAGATAATTAGATTTTAAAAATAGCCTTGGACACCATGCCTCTCTTACTAAAATCACAATTGCTTTTTTGGCTGCCAGATAGCATTGTTGACCCACTTGGAGCTTGCAGTCCATTCAAACCCTCAGATCTTTTTCAGGAAAACTCTTCCCAAGGTGAACTAGGGAGCACAGAGGATAGAGCATCAGTCCTGGTGTCAGAAAGACCTGAGTTCAAAGCACGCCTCTGACATTTGACAAACTGTGTGACCCTGGGCAAGTCACTTAACATTGATTGCCCCACAGAAACCAAAAACAAAACAAAACAAAAAAAAAAACTACTACCTCATTGCTCCTTCATCTTATATCTATTGGGTTTGACTTCCCCCCCATCTCTTGTTCCATATATAGAATATCTATTTGATAGGTCTGTGATCCTAAGCATGTCATTGCTACTCTCTGAACATCAGTTTCCTCATCTACAGGTCTACAAGGGAAGGTGAACTAGACTCAAAACTAGAAAGGTCTTGGTTTAAGTCTTAATACCCAGTGGTTGTGTGACCCTGGACAAGTCATTTAACTTCTCAGGGCTCTAGTCAACTTTCTAAGACCATAAGTGCAGAGATATCAACTTGTCTTTGTGGAGAGAATTTACTCAACCTGGGAGTTTCCTATTATCAATACAATCACAGGTTCAGTTCCTATCAAGCATTCTTACTTTAAGCAACAATAAAAACTACTATATATTTACAACTATTTATACTCAAAAATGAATTAAAAGTTGTTATTCTATTGTTCTATCCATTCATTCTCTTCACTTATGTATACATCTTACCTTTCATATAATTGTAACAGGCGTATATATATACCTGCCTTTTTAGTTCTGCTTTCTTCATTTGTATTTGCTTATTTAAGCTTTCTAAATTGTTTATTTTCTATATATTCATAATTATGCATATTGTAGTATTCTATTCCACTGATATACTGAAGTTTATTCAATCATTCACCATCAGTTATACATTTTAGAGATGAAAGACATCATTTTTCTTGATGCTGACAATCTTAGATCATATTCTTCAAAATGAAATGAATAAAAAAGCACGATTATTTTTATATCTCTTGTATGCTGCCAGACTACTTGGCCAGCAAAATTCTTCCCATTTGCAATTCTACCAGCAATGTATGATGAGCATTTTCTGTTTTTCCAAAACCCTGACAGCATTTAGCTTTGTCAATATTAGTTATTTTTTCGCCAGTTTGAGAGGCATGAAAACATCAAAGTTATTTTATACTTCATATCTCCACCCTGGCTTCTTACATTCTTGCTGAAGGACAATAACGTGTAAAGCTGTAGAGGTCACTGCTAGATAGACAGTTGTTATGTTACTATGGGTTGGTATTAGAGGAAATTTGCAGACTGCCTCCCCCTACTGTAGCCTTCTTGCATTTTTGTATTTTTTTCTTTTTTAAGAGTTTTAGATTCATCTTCCTTCCTGTTCTTCCCACCTTTTCTCTACTGGCAGGGGTGTGTGTGTGTGTGTGTGTGTGTGTGTGTGTGTGTGTGTGTGTGTGTGTGTGTGTTTTGGGGGAGATAGGTGATGAGAACTGGGTCCCTATGTTGTGACCACTACTTTTCCCAGAGTACATTGTATCTTTTTAATATGTACCAATTCAATCAATTCTTTCTTGTAGGCCAGACCTGAAGTTAAGAACTCTGTAAAGATTTTTCTAGGGAAAAAAAAGATGTACATGAGAAAAGTATTGACAAAATCCTTTAGATATCTATATCTGTTTCATTAGCTGTTATAAAACATATTTTGCTTGTCACTGGTAATTAGCTGCTTTGGTTATTTCTGATAGCACATTGGGGGAGAAGGAAGGAAGGAAGGAAGGAAGGAAGGAAGGAAGGAAGGAAGGAAGGAAGGAAGGAAGGAAGGAAGGAAGGGAGGAAGGGAGGAAGGGAGAAAGGGAGGAAGGGAGGAAGGATAGATGGATGGATGGATGGATGAATGGATGGATGGATGGATGGATGGATTTATTAAACACTTCCTATGTCCCAGGCTGTGTGCTAAGTGCTTTACAGATATCATCTCATTTGATCCTCACAACTATCCTGCGCTAAATTCTATTATAATCCTTATTTTACAGATGAAGAAACTGAGGCAGTCAGAAGTAAATGATTTGCCCAAGAGTCACACAACTAATAAGCATCTGAGGCCACATTTGCCACCATGTATTCCTGATTCCAGGTCCAGCACCCTATCCACTTTGACAACCAGCTGTCTAAAGATGGTTGTGAGGGAGAGGGAGAGGGTTGGTGCAATGATTTTTAAGTATTTAGGTTTCTTTTGAGAAGGGACAATTGGAAAGTCTTAACTTAAAGAAGCACTTTATTCATCATATCACTACCAATCAGAACCTGAAGTACAAATGAATGGGACCAGGTAGGAGCCAAGCCTAGCCCCACAAGCCTCTTCGCCATCATCATTAGCACTTCAGTCCATCGGAGAGCAGCTATTTAAAACCTGAACTAGAGAAGATGACCCACTAATGTCAGAACTTGCTGTATCCATGACAAACAGTCAGATTCCCTACTTTTCCACCATTTTCCTCTTGTATCTTGGCTTGGGGACTGTCATCTGACAGACACATGGTCTCCCTAAAAATAGCGAAGCTCAGCGCGAATCACAACATTCCAGAGCTGTGGAAGGGACCTGAAATTCTATCTCATTCCAACCCCTCCTCCTTTGTCCAGATGGGGAAAGTGGGACCCAGAGAGGGTCAGCAACTTGCTAAAGGTTTCAAGTCATACTCAGACTAGAACTTAGTGCTCCCAATTCTCCATCAGGAATACATTTCTTTGAAGATATCTTCAGTTTCTAAGGTCCAAAGAAAGTACACAGCTTATTAATATAGAGGTTTAGCAAGTAAAGAAAGAAAACATATTACAAGTAAAGTGACTGGCAGTGATATGGAGAAAAAGACAGTAAAAAGAGCCCCACTACGGCTCCATGGCATAATGGATAGAGCACTGCTCCTAGAGCACCCACCACCAGGGTTCAAACTCCACCTCAGACATTTCTGAGTCATGTGATATTAGACAAGTTTCTTAACTTTTCAGGACCTTAGCTTCCCCATCAAAAATGAGGGGCTTGGACTCGATGGCCTCTGAAAGCCCTTCTGATTCTCAGTCTAGGATCTTATGATTTATATTACTCCTTCAAAAAACCACATGGTAGTACTTCACATTTCTTATAGCTGCAACAAACATGATTTAAATAAGAAAGGAAGAACAGAACTGAACACATAGGCCTATGTCAACCTTGAGTTTAATTTTCTGTGTCTGTATGTATAAATATATGTAGGGTTTTCCATTTTAATTCTAAATATGTATATATAAATGAATAGATTATGTTTATACATGCACACATATATAATCAAGAGAAAAAGGGAGAAAGAAAGAGAATCTGAAAAGATTTAGAGATATTTACTTAGTTGTGCAACCTGGAGTAAATTCCTTACTCTCTGCAGTAGGGCAGGGACGGGCTCCCTGCCCCCCCCCATACCCAGTCTACTGTAATTCTCTAGGTTTGAAGTCCTGGAGAAATTGCTGAGCTCCATGATCTATCTCAGATGAAGAAGTTTCCCCATGTTGAGGAATTCATAGGTTTGAATCCAAAGTAAAAGAAAAGAATATAATTCTTGTCTCTGACTTATTTAAGCCTCTCTGTAAGCTGCCATTAAGCTACTACTGCACAGCCACACTCATGGAGAGAAATCTCAAAGGGACAGTGAGCAAGTGAGGAAAGAATACTGCTCTTGGAGGTAGAGACCCTCCAACCTCCAGTGTGTGATGCTTGCCAAGCTCAGCTTCATTTAGAAAATGATGGTATTGGGCTACTCTTTTAATGGAATGAGGATGAGGATGATGAAGATGTGATAGTGATCAAGAGAACGGATACTGATATGGCATTTTAAGTTTGTCATTCACTTTATAAACAGTGTCTCATTCAATTTCTACAAGCAACCTGGGAGGTAGATGCTATTATATTCATTTTTCTGATGAGGAAAGTTAAGGAACTTGTCCGAGTCATAAAACTAAGTAAATGGCTTATCATTTCCTTCTCTATCTTATTTTACAAATGAGGAAACTAAAGCAAATAGAGTGAAATGACTTGTCCAGGGTCACACAATTAGTGTTTGAGGCCAGATTTGAACTCAGGAAAAACCTGACTCCAGGCCCAGCACTCTATCCAGTGCAGCACCACCTAGCTGGCCCGTGTATACTTATACATGGCTTTATTGTCTCCCTTTTTAAGACAAGCTCATTTTTTTTATTTTTTGAGAGAGAAATCATATCTGTAAGAAAAAAAATTAAACTTATACATATAGCAAAATTATATAATAAGATGATGGGTTTTTTTTTAATTAAAGGTAATAGTCTTTGGTCTTTGCCACAATTCTTTCCCTGGACACAGATGATATTCTCCATTGCAGATAGCCCAAACTTATCTCTGATTGTTGCACTGATGGAATGAGCAAGTCCATCAAGGTTGATCATCACCCCCCATGGTGCTGTTGGGGTATACAATGTTTTTCTGGTTCTGTTCATCTCCAAGCTCATTTTTGATAGGACATATTGTCTTCATTGTATTTGCATGCCCCAGCACAGTGCTTGGCATAAAGTAGCTCCTTAATAAGTGTCCCTTTATTGACTGGATTAAGAGATTGATAAATAATAAAGCCTTAGTCTCTGTTTACTGGGAGAGCACTGTTCACCAAGCTACAGCCATGAAGTCATCTCAGAGGATTATCTGCACCAATCGCATTACTTTTAGTTGTCTTCCATTCCATTCCTTGGATCATACAAAATCGTTGCCAATGAGACTTGTTAAAAAAAAAACTTATGTAAAGAACCCCCCCACCAATATATCATTTATTCTTAATTTTTGAATGGGAGGCAGCAAAAAGACAGAGAATAGAGTCAGAGGACCTGGAATCAAAATAAGTTCCATCCTTTATTATCAGTGTGATCTAATATGATGAGTTCCCTTCTCTGAGTCTTAGTTTCTTTCCTTTTCTGTTAAATATTGGAGTGAAAGAAAATGAGTCCAATGGCTACCAAGGTTAAGTCTATGATCCTATGATTTCACAATGCAAATGATGGGTGTCATTCTCATCAATGGGGTGTGGTGGAAGTTGGGGGAAGTCCAAATATCCAGCCCTAGCAAAGCATCAAAGAAAAATCATTTGAAAAAGAAGAGAGGAAGACAATTAGTAGCATGAATGATTTTGATCAGGCTGCCTCCTCCGAACACAATCCCAGGAGAATTTCTGACAAAACCCCCACAATGACTAACTCGGTAAAGCAGTACCATTTATATTGATTTTCATCTTCCAATTTTCCATGGTGTCAGAGGGTGGCCCAGACAGGAAAGCATAGAAGACAGCCTGAGGTCAGGAGCCATCAAAGACATGATGGGGCGCCTGGGTCCTTCTCTAATTAGGACGCAGTCAGGACAACTGCGTACAAACTGTACTTTCCTCGTCTCCCAGCTATCAACCACTTAATCGGACAAGAGAACTGGACAGATACTCCTCAAATGAGGGATAATCGACTCCAGACTGCTCCAAAGGGTAGCAGACTGGGTCCGCATGCTAAGTCAACCCCCTAGGGCCTCTGCCAGGCACAGGCTTCCCTACATGGTGGTGCTGGAGCTGCTTTATTTCCACGAGGAGCCTGCGGACATGGGCCTCAATGTACTGTTCCTGGAGTGTCTCTGTTTCGAAAAGCAGGTGTGCTATGTACTTTCTCAGGAGCTCTGTTGGTGGGAAACAATAAGACCACGATTTGATCAACAGATCTCTCCTGGGCACAGCTAATGAATGAATGTATCACCAGGCTGAGGCAGGAAAATAACCAAACAACATTTATTTCATTTTTTAAATGAGAGAGACTGAAGGCAGAGATTTGGGGAGGAGAGATAAGTGACAGAGATAGATAGATAGATAGGAGAGAAAGATAAATAGATTGATCGATTGATAGAGACATATACAGAGATAGAGATGCCGAGATAGACATCAAAGACATTTATATATATATATATATATATATATATATAAATAGAGATAGACAGATAGATCAACTGATAGAGAGATAGAGATAAATAGGATTGATAGATAGATAGACAGACAGATAAACACCAGAGACAGACAGATAGAGAGAGACAAATAGATAGAGAGAATATTTATATATGTTTGTGTATATATATATAATATTTGCCTTTCACTTTTGAAGACTATATCAGGGAGGTGATGCCATGACAAGCACATGAATTGGATTTGAGGGGGGGAGGAGTTGTGCTAAGTCCCCAACCTCACTTTCTCCTCCAGAACCACCTGGGTCCAGTGGCCTGATATGAACCAGGACAGCTAGAGATGGCCTTGGATGTGAGGCAATCAGAATTAAGAGACATGCCCAAGGTCACCCAGCTAGTGAGAGTCAGGTATCTGAGGCCAGATACTAATTCCCATCCTCCTGCCTCTAAGGCCAGTGCTTTATCCACTATGCCACCCAGTTGCTCCTGTGTACATACATATATATGTATACACACAGACACACATTTATTCCGTACATTGCTCATATTTACTTCTCAGTGTATATGCTCTCTATCCCCCAGGGGAGTCTAAACTCCCTGAGTGTCTCCTTTTTTTATGCATGCAGTAAGTGCTAAATAAATGCATGCTGTCTGATAAATGAAAATGAAGGAAGAGATCAGGAAATATCCAGTCTTCTAGCTCTCCTTTATATTTGTGTTTTCCCCATTAGATGTAAGCTCCTTGACAGGAGAAGAATTGTTGTCAAAGTCTCTGCCAAATCTGCCTTTGAAAGATCACTTATACATGCTCCCTTCTGTCTCCTGATGCTGCCACCACCCCAGTGCAGATTCTCACCACTTCACACCTAGATGATTACAACAGTCCCTGGTTGATCTCCTTGCCCCAAATGTCTCCCAACTCCACTCAACTGTCAAAATGCTCTTCCTAAAGCACAGGATTGGCTATGCTATCCACTTTCCCCAGTCAATCCCAATGGCTCCCTATTGCCTCCATATCACATCCAATATCCTGTTTGGCCTCCTCCTACCATTCAAGTCATTTTATACCTTCCTCTCTTCCTCACACGCTAGGATCCAGTGACACTGACCCCCCTTGCTGTTCCCTCTAGTGCCCAATATGCAGGCACTTTCTCTTGCCCTCTTCCATACTTGGAATGCTCTCCCTCCTCCATCTCAACCTCCTGAATTCATTGCCTTCCCTCATGTCACAGCTAAAATGCTAGATACTCCCTTCTGCTAGTTCTCTCTGGTGGCTCCCATATATCTTTTATTTGGACATAATTGTTGGTATGTGATCTCTTCTGTTAGACTTAGTCCTTGGGAAAATAACTGATTTTTCCCCTTTCTTTTATCTCAATGTTTAGCACACTTGGCATGGAAAATGAATTTATTAATTAATAAATGCTTTATCTTTTGAACAGAGAAGAGGGGACTACTGAGGCAGAAGTGCGGATCTATTCTCAGACAAGGTTATTGTATTGAATGATTTTTGCTTAAGTATTTTCCTATATTATAAGGAAGCAAAGGCTCAATTGTAGGGGTGGGAGGGAAAGGAGAGGAGAGGGGAGAGGTATAGAAAAGGAAAGTGAAGGGAAGAAAAAGAAGGGAAAAGAAAGAAAATAGGAAAAGAGAAAGGAGAAAAGGAAAAAAAGGAAAGGAAAGGAAAAGGAAGAGAGAGAGAGAGAGAGAGAGAGAGAGAGAGAGAGAGAGAGAGAGAGAGAGAGAGAGAGAGAAGCAAAACCAGATAAATATGCAAGAAAGCAGTGAGTGGGAAGAAGGCCAGCGGCCGTTATTTGCCACAGGTGCCATGGCTTACCTTCCCCTGAATCTGTCTCTTGTTGGTGTTTAATTATGGGGGATTGGCAGCAGTGCCCTTTTTCCTTCTGTCACCTTTAAATTGAAAAACACCAAGCAAAGACAGCATGTTTTCCCCATACAGCAGCAGGAGCTGCCATTTTGGGGTAGAAATTGCCGAATGCTCACAGTCTAATGAATTAATCAATCCAAAACCTGTGGCTACATTTTAAGGGAAATTAAATCTTTCTATTTCAGAGCTTGAGGAAAAGTGGGGCATGGTGGAAAGAACACTAAACAGGAATCAGGAAATTCAGATTTTAGTTCCAAGTCTTCAACTACCATGAAATCTTGGGACCCTACTCTGGACCTCAGTTTCTCTATATATAAAATGACAGAATTTGGTGAGATAATCTCTAAGAACCTTTTTATCTTTAAAATTCCCATTTCTCTAGAATTATAAGACCTCAG
The DNA here is from genome assembly GCF_037893015.1 of Macrotis lagotis. Classification (NCBI taxonomy): domain Eukaryota; kingdom Metazoa; phylum Chordata; class Mammalia; order Peramelemorphia; family Peramelidae; genus Macrotis; species Macrotis lagotis. The sequence goes on from NC_133666.1 coordinate 34,616,457, forward strand.
TCTTGTCCATCTTTAAAACTCCATGAGTAATCTCCAATTGATGGGATGACCTGGGTTCAAATACAGACTCCTACACTTGCTAGCTATGTGATTATTGGCAAGTCACTTAACCTCTCTGAGCCTCAGTTTTCTCATCTGTAGAATGACTATAATGATATCTGTAGTACTGCCCTCCCTCTCAAGGTTGTTGTAAGGTTCAAACTGTGCCCTTTTGGCACAATATTTTACAATCCTGACATTGTACCAAAGGTATGATGAGACAATCTCTTAGAGATTCTTCAACTCTAAGATCCTATGAGATGCTCTTAAAGTTTCGATTCAGCTCAAAGACACTATGATTAAGCATGGGCTCTGGGAGGAAGCATAAAATACCATGGATTTCTTACCCTGAGTTCCATAGACCACTACCACTACCACCACCAGGTAGCCCACAGATAGATTTTAGAGAGATTGATCCACTTGGTAAGGGAAAAAACCAATATCTTTGTTTTCATTAACCCTTAGAATCATTTGTTTTTTGTGTATTTCATTTTATGCATGGAAAAACATGACTCTGAGAAATGGGCTAAAGGCTTCACCCGGTTGGTAAAGGGGTCCAAGACACAAAACAAGATGGATAACCTTGGTTCTAGTGAAAAGTGGAATTATTTTTCCTCCTATGGGATAGAACTAAACTGGGAGTCAGGAAGACCTCAATTCAAAACCCATTTCTTCCTCATACTAGCTGTGTGACCATGGTCACAGCACCTAACATCTCTGAACCTCCGATTTCTCTTTGTAAAGTAGGGAATAATAAGTCCTCTCTAGGTATGGAACACTTCCCATCCTAGAGGAGTTGTGAGGATCAAATGAGATAACAGGTATAAATGCACTTTGGAAACCTTAAGCTATTATACAAATGTTCTTTGTTATCATAATCCAAATCCACAAATTAGTTGGCCCAAAGCCTATCTCTTTAGCCACAACATTCTTCCCTAAAAGATGCCCTCAGATAAACCGATTTATCTAATTTGGCAAAGCAGATGGTCTTTTGCAGATTCCTAGTCAGGGTAATGTCTAAATGTTTATATCTCTTTGCTTGCTATTGGGGCATCATCACCCCATTCTGCAGGGCCTTGTTTAAAAGACTGCCAAATCTGGTAATTCTTCCCCAAAAATTCCAGGGCTGTAAAAAGCTGTAAAATTCCTTTATTTCTAGAAAGTAAAAAAAAAAAAGACTCTTAGGCTCTGAGAGGGTCTCTGGTCTATTTTCATTAACAGTTGAAACTCACAGCTCTTATGGAAATATGTCTAACATAATTGTGCACATATAACCTCTATCAGATTGCCTACTGTCTTGGGGAAGGAGGAGGCAAGAGGGGAGGGAAAAAATTTCATAAAAAGAAATGTTTAAAACTATCTCTCCATGTAATTGGAAAAAAATACTGGTGAAAATCAGTATCCAACACCTTCTCATAGATAGAATGTTGGGTTTGAAAGTTAAGGGGCCCCAGACCAAAATCCTAGCTCTGTCATTTACTTTACAGTGTGATCTTATGCATTTTAGCTAACTCATGTGAACCTCACTACCTCCATTTACAAAATGAGGGGACTGGATTAGATGTCCTGAAAGGTTCCTTTTAGTTTCAAATGTACAATTCTAAGGTAGTGCAGTGAATAAAGCAGTGGGCTTGGAATCAGAAATTCTCATCATCATGAGTTCAGATTTGGCCTCAGATACTTTCTGGCTTTGCAGTTCTGGGCATGTCACTTCACCCTGTTTGCCTCAGTTTCCTCATTTGTAAAATGAGCTGGAGAAGGAAATGGCAAACCAATCCAGTATCTTTCCCAAGAAAACTCCAAATAGGATCACCAATAAGACTACAAATGCACAAAGTAGGCTTGACTTTCTTCCCCTATAAAATGAAGGGGCTGAACTATAATATGATCTCCTGGATAATATTATCCCAGAGCGATCCTGAAGTTTAAATGAAAAAAAAAATACCTTCTGAAAACCTTTTGCTGATTTTCTTGTGCTGTATAGATGATAGGAATTATTCAACATTCTTATAGCTACTGCAATGGTTCATTGTGGGATGGAGATCTCCAAAGCTCTGCACCTTCAGTTAAGAGCCTTTGGCGATGTGCCTGGCATCAGAAGCTCAGCCTAGCTAAGGGCAAAGGAGCTCCCTGTCAAATAACTAGTCAGAGAATACTTTGGGGGAGGGAGGGGCAGAGGTGTAGAAGGAGTTGGATAGTCACTCACTGAACTGAAAAGTAAGGCAAGAAGGTATTACAGTCTGCACCAGTGCAAGTTCAGATCTTTTGAAATAATGGGCTTTGGGGGCAGCTAGGTGGCACTGCAGTAGACAGAACACCAGCCCTAGAGTCAGGAGGACCTGAGTTCAAATGCAGCCTCAGACACTAGCTGTGTGATTCTGGATAAGTCACAACCCCCACTGCTTTCTCCCCCACCAAAAAAAAAAAAAGAAAGAATGTTCTCTTTCTCCTGAAATGACTCAATATTGACTTATCTATGTACATTTTTTTTTCTTCCAGTAGAATGTAAACTCCTTGAAGAGAGGCAAAGTTTTTATTTGTCTTTGTGTTCCCCAGTGTATGGTAGGCATGCTTTTTGAATAGATTATACGATTTCTAAGTCTGTGGCCAACTATAAAGAGTCAACTTATCTATTGTGTGCATTAATAGAGAAGAATTCCTCTCCTCTAAATCTGTTGAAAATTCCAAAACTAAACCCAGTATGTACATCAGACACTCTGAGCATACACAAGACTTCAAACTGAGAAAATCAGATACAGGAGGAGCCACAGAGCTGTCCTGCTTCTTCAACTTGCCCTCTTGCTAAGAGGTCCTCTTTGTTCTCCACTGAATTGCTGGGAATGGACAGCATCCCATCTCAAATGGATGCAAAAGCCCATATTAAGCACAGCAGGTTCATCTCCCAGAGGACTGCTGGTTCACAATTTCCCAGAGGCAGGGAGTAATTAAATAAATTATGAGTTCTGTTTGAAAAGGCCTTCGCTCCTTCCTCCTGTGGTGCTATAGTAAACTCCTATCCTAGAAATGTCACAGGATGCCTCCCAAAGAAGTGACAGTCGTTGAAAAGAGCATTTGGAAAAGTGTTGAGAAGCTAGTTTGACTTGAGGTAAATTGCAGGTAGACCACTTTCATTCATTTATTCATAGAGACCAGAACGATATTTGTAGATTAAATACTATGAAATCTCTGCCATCATGGAGTTTGCGGTCAGCAAGGGAGAATAAGACATATATGTAAATAACTTCAATAAGAGTTGCATGTGATGAGCACATAAGAGAGAAACCAAGTGGGATGAGGGTGAAGCAAAGAGACAAATCATTTCTAGCTTAGGAGGGTCAGGAAGGACTTCCTGGAAAAGGTGACATTTGAGCTAGGCCTTAAAGGATAGATAGAATTTCAACATTATAGAGATGGGGTGACCAGAGATAGGGTAACCCGTTTGGGTAGAAGATATGGTATGTAAAGGGAAATGGTGGAATATAAGACAGGAAAGAGAAACTGTACCCATACTTTAGTGAGTTGGAGAGTAGAATGTATATAAAGTTTGAGTTTTGTGTCTGTGTGTGTGTGTGTATGATTTCATCACTATAGATAATGCCTACTCTAGAAACGGCCTCTACCAAAACAGACCATCAATTATTCTGTAACTTAAGAGTCTTAGAAAGTTGAGAGTTACCTGGAACCATAAGAGATTTAACTTACTTAACTTACCTAAGGTCACAAAGTCAGTATGAACAGAGGCAATCCTTCTGACTCCAAGCACAATGTTTCTCATTCTAGATGGTATTAATCAAAATGCTAATGTAAAAAGACTTGTTTTGAAAGATGTCCACATAGAATTGTAAACCATCTGTCTCAGCTCAATCCTCACTGCAGTCCATTTCTCTTTTTCTCCCCACTTAAATTAGCTTTTGGGTTAAATTCACATTAAACTGAAAAAGCAGAGAGCCAGTTTATGTCTTGAGGATGATCAGGGAGCCATACTGCTAGGACCAGAAGGGAAGGAACAAAAACTCAATTTAAACAAGATATTGCTAAGGATCATTAACATCAAACTGGTTTCCATGAGAAGTTGTATAATCTCTCTCCTGGTTGGCAGAGGGGAGGAGGGGTGTGTGAGTTGTCCTTAAAGTAGTCCTTAAAGACTTCTCACCTTCTCTGTTGGGGATGGTGAGGTCTAATTACAATGACAGGTTTCATTCTCCTAAAGTTGATCTTGCTATTTCCCTCTGTCAGAATGTTGACTAAGAGATGGGACCTTAGAGTTGACTTTAAAGAAATGGCCATGATTTCTGGTCCATTTGGTTGCTTTTTGTTTTGCTTTTAGAAAAGGAATGATTTCACTTGTACAAAAATATTCAGAGCAGCTCTGTTTGTAGTGGCAAAGAATTGGAAACTGAGTGCATGTCCATCAATGGGGGAATGGCTGAACAAATTGTGGCACATGTACATTATGGAATACTACTGTGCTATTAGAAAAGAGGAGGGATGGGAATTCAGGGAAGCCTGGAAGGATTTGTATGAACTGATGCTGAGTGAGATGAACAGAACCAAAACATTGTACACCCTAACAGCAACATGGGGTTGATGATCAGTCTTAATGTACTTGCTCATTCCATCAGTGCAACAATCAGGGACAATTTTAGGGTATCTGTGATGGAGAATACCATCTGTATCCAGAGAAAGAATTGTGGAGTTTAAATAATGACCAAAGACTATTACCTTTAATTTAGAAAAAAAACCTGCTATCTTATTATGTAAGTTTGCTATCTCTTATACTTTATTTTTTTTCCTTAAGGATATGATTTCTCTCTCAACACATTCAATTTTGATCAATGTATACCATGGAAACAATATATGCATATATTGTTATATGTACATATATATGTGTATATATGTGTGTGTGTGTGTGTGTGTGTGTGTGTGTCAAACTGCCTTCTGTGGGGGGTGGGGGGAAGGAAGCAAGAGTGGAGAAGAATTGTAAAATTCAAAAAACAATAAAAAAAGAAAAGGAATGACTGTGACAATATGGAAATGTCAAACATCATTATATATATATATATATATATGTGTATATATATACATATATATATGTATATACATATATATATATATATATATATATATATATATATATCCTATATCAGATTACTCCCTGTCAGGGGGAGGGGAGAGGGAAGGGAGAGAAAAAAAAATGTGGAACTCAAAATCTTACAAAAAGTGAATGTTGAAAACTATCTTTACATATATTTTGGAAAAAATAAAAAAAGTATGCATAAAAATAAGATGATTGGCAACATCTTTATTTCTCCCCAATCATGCAGTGAGAGACCTGGAAAAGATCTCATATATCACACAGTTATATATCTTGAGTTGGAAGCACCTTGAAGGCCTTCTTATTCAACTCCCTCATTTTATAAATGAGGAAACTGAGATGCAGGGAAGATAAATAATTTGACCAAGTTCACCCAGTAAATACCAGAGCAAGATTCTGGAAGTCAGAGTCAGCCTCTGACTGGGAGGCTAGTTCCTTTTCCACCGTAGCACATTGCTTCTCAATCTAGAAATCTAGTCTAAGGCAAGTTTGGGAAGTGGCAGGGTACATCCTGTCAAACAAGATAGAGAAAGTACCAGGTAATGGAAAGATCTCAAGGAAGGTAAAATCAGCCAAGGGAGGAAAGGGAAAAGCATAGTGAAAACAATGGAGAGGGATGGGGTGAGGGGGAGAGAGGGAGAGAGAAGATGGATAAACTGGGGGAAAGATAGTGATGTAAAACTAAATAGGTAAGTACAAATTTTTCAAAATAACTTTAAAAAATGATTTTCCAGGATTTGAAAATAGAGGACCTGGACTTGAACCCCAGTCCTGCAATGAACTCCCCAGGTTGCCTAAGGTAAGTCAATTAATTTCTCTGGGCCTCAATTTCTTCATTGGTAAAATAAAGAGTTTAGACTAGAGAGGTCACTTGGAGCTCTCAGGTTGTGATCCTATAGCAGAAGGGTACTGGAAGCAAAGGAAATCCAGTTAAGTCTCCCAGAAATTCAATTTGATGGACACATAATACAAAAAAGGCTGGGAATACAAAGGAGAAAACACAATGCTTTCCCTCCCCTCAAGGAGCTTCCAATCTACCAGGAGGAGATGGGGAAACTATGACTTCTTATTTGTTTTTAGGATAGTAGGTAGAATACATAAGAAGATATTTGTTCAAGGTAGTATAATGGAAAAAAAAACTGGTTGGCTAGCTCATAGTGTTTGCATATTGACAAGCAGGGTCCTCCTTGAGTTGTGCTGTCCCTTGAGTCTGAAAGGAGTTGGGAAGTGTTGGCAATACCTGCCAAGAGCAGGAGGTGAATGGAAACCTGGGATGGGGGTGGGGAGGAATAAGCATTTATTAGGGTCGACTATGTGTCCATTTGAAACTATTGTCTCATTGGATCATCATAACAACCTTGTGAGATGGGTACTATTATGATTCCCATTTTAAAACTGAGGAAACTGAGGCAAACATAGGTTAAATGACTTACCCAGGGTTATACATATAATAAGGATCTAAGACTGCATTTGAACTCAGATCCTCCTGACCCCAGGTCTAACACTCTAACCACGGTTTCACCTCACTACTGTCAATGGTAAAAGTAACAAGAAATCATGTGCTCATCACGGCACCACCTCCCTGATGTCATGATCTTCTTCAAAAATGAAGGACAAATAGTAACAAGAAATTAGGGTACCCCGTTTGTCAAATGGAGTGTTATGGGCAGGTTCAAAAACAAGAGGCAGAGCTATTTCTTTGGGGTCTTTCGATTGCTATAGAGCACTAGTTAGAAGATAAAAAGAATTAGCAGTGAATACGTACAGCAGGATTTTTATCTTATAATAATTGCCCCTTATAAGGCCCTCTAAAGTTGGTAAAGTCATCTGATCTTTACAACCCTGACATTTGATGCCATGTGGAAACTGAGTGCTTCCAACTCTGTGAAGCAGGTATTCTAGGTGTTGCTGTCCCCATTTTATAGATGAGGAAACTGAGGTTCAAAGAGCCTCAAGAGTAGATACAGGCTTGGGAATCTTGATTTTACAGAAGAGGAAACTGAAGTGGTAAGAGGGAAGTGACTTGCCCATTGTCACAAAGCTGGTCATTGTCAAACCCAGTTCTCATCCAAAAGTTATAAGCCTAACGGCTGACATTCAGACCAATGACTCTATCCACTCTGAAACACTTCATGGTTTAAGCTTTGCCTCACTTTCTCCAAGGGAAAGGATTGCTATGACTTGGTTAGCAAGAGAGAGACATCCTAACAGGGACCTTCATGAAAAGATATCATGCATATGGGAACAAGAACATTTATCTGTAAAATAAGCTAAAGTACCTCGGGGTCATTTCTAAGAATTGAGAGTCATGCCTGTTAGAGTTGGGAAGCACTTACAGGAATGACAAAGAGTTCTGTCTGATCTTTCAATAGGTAAAATTGGTAATTAGATTAAACTATACTAGGAAAGAGCTCGTTCTTAGTAATTCATCTGTTAAAAAAGCAGGGCAGATTTTCAAGGAAATAAACCATGTTATGGACTGTTGGAGATGGACTAAAATCAGCATGAATGGATAAACTCCCCATATCCTTGAGATCAGAGACCCCTTGAACAATAAAACCCTTTTTGTTGTTGTTGCTATATTTCCAGGGCTGGAAAGCATAGTATAATGGCAGAATCTTAATTTGCAGGTAGGGTTTTGTGTCCTGGCTGTGAATTAATTGTAGGCTTTATGCAATCATTTCCCCATCCAAGGTCTCAGTTTTCACATCTATAAAATGAGAGGGTTGGAATAGATCCTCCCCAGATTCCCTACCATCTCTAACATATTACAGTACTGTACCCCCTCAGTTGCTTATTCACACCCCAGCTTTCTCTTCACACCTGCCTTCAAACTCCTTTTCAGTTTCGGTTTTTGTTTTTGGTTGGACGTTCATCCACTTTATGCCCACTCACCAGAGATATCTTCCTCCATCCAGGGGTTCTTAATCTGGAGTCGGATAACTATGTTTCAGTATTCCTCGTTTCCTTTATAATCCTATGCATTGTATTTTATGAATTCCAAAACACCCCCCTGAGAAGGGGACTTCATCAGACTACCAGAGGGGTCCAGGACACAAAAATGGCTAAGAATTTCTGTTCCATGTTGTATCCAATGTAAAAAACTGTCCAGGTCTACAGATCCATGCCCACCGAGTCCCCAGAACTTCAGCCCCACATCTCCAAATTCTTGTTGGACAGCTGCACACCATCTATCCCAGCAGAACCTACTATCCAACTCATCCAAATCAGAAAATTATTTTCTCTGCACTATCTTCCCCTTCCTCCAAACCTTCCTATTTTTGTTGATGGGACCACCATTTTCTTGACCAATCCAGACTTGGAACTCAGAGATATCTTTTCTCTTCTCTCCACTCATCCCGACTCCACATCTCCACTCACATCTGTCCCCTGCTCTCTATTCCTTGTACGTCAGACCCTCCATACATCTTGCTTAAATGATTAAAATAGTCTCCTAATTGCTCTCCTTGCCTCTAGTTTCTCCCCTCTGTAGGCCACTGTCCACAAAATAATCTTTCTGAGGCACAAGTCACTCTCCCTCTCAAAATTCAATGATCCCCTACTGCCCATAGGAGAAAACAAAATTCTCTTAACCTGGGCCTTTAAGATATCCACAAATAACCCAACACCTACTGTTCATCCTCAATTCATATGACCCTCCTAAATTTACTTTTCACTCAAGGGAAACAGACCTACTGATTGTTCTCTAAGCTCAACATCCTACATACCTGGGACAGTTCCCTTCCCTTGTCTACTTTTCTGTTTTTACGGTCTTAATCAGCTGCCAGCTCATCTGAAAAGGCCTCCTGAATGGTCTAGCAGAAAATGTTCTCTTCTTCCTCCAATTTGCCTAAAACTCTTGGGATCTCTCTTTTGTCACTTTCGTATTTATCTGAGTATATTTCATAGCCCTCTCACTCCCAACAATAAAATCACAGGACAAGAGCTGTATCCCTCATTCTCTCCGTACCTCAATGCTTCGTACATAGAAGGCTGTGTAATATTTATGTTAATCAAGTAATATATATCAACTTGTATACCCAAGCACACTCCAGCAGCTCCTGTGAGCACCAATAATAAGGTTGATTGACTTTCTATGTATTCTATGGCAGAATACAGAGAAATGTGCTGTCTATTTTCAAAAGATAGTCATCTAAAATGGTTTTATGCTTTTAATTTTTTTTGGCATTTAAAGGTCATGCTAAAAAATTTAGCTAATATCAAAAATAGCTTGCAATTCTATAGTGCTTGGAAGTTTGAAAGCACTTACCATTTATTATCTCATTATCTCCCTGGGTGAAGTAAATGCTAGCAGTATTCCCATTTTACAGTTTAGAAAGAGGAAATGGTATGCCCAAGGCTGCACAGTTATCACCTGAGATAAGATTTCAATCCAGGTCTTGAAGCTGGTACATCTACCAGTGATGCCAGAAAAACACAATGTTCCTGAATCCTGACCATGCCCCTCAAAGATAACACTGAATATTGTAATGGTGATTTTCTGCTATCAACTGGAGTCTATAACCTGGTGTAATATATACCAGTCTCCCTTTTGAAGTTTGGGGGAGCTTCTTATCTAAGATCACATTATGTCAACAGAGCTTCTATTTTGTTCTGACTATCAGGAAAACAGAACATTTCTAATTTGCTCTTCAGGTAAAGAAACAGACACATATCATAGAGTAGAGAGAAATTTTCATTTAAGTCCAGTCTCTAAAGACCAGTTCAGAAGGAAATTTTATCCTAAGCACATTTTGTGATCTCCTTTTCTAATTATAGGAACAAGTGATTACTAAATGTATTCAAAAGGGAAGAAATTCCAGGAAAATGGCTGTCCAACAAATTAGTTGTTAGAGTGGAAACTGCTCTGGCTTATGAGAGTAGCTACATGGGAACTGGTTTCAGCTCCAACACTCAAGGTCTGGGTAAACATGGGCCATAGTTTTCCCCAGTGTGCAAAATAATGGGTCTGGAAAGCTACTTTTGCATGATTCCTAAGGTCCCTTCCAATTCTCCTGATTTGTGATGGAGCAGAGAGGACACTGATTTGAAGACATGAAGACATGAGTACAAATCCTGGCTCTTCATGACCTTGGACAAATTACTTTGTCTCTCTGGGTCTCATTTTCCTCATCTACAAAATATAAGGGTTGAACAAGATGACCTCCAAAAGTTATAAGCCTAACAGCTGACATTCGGACCATAATGCATGGTTTACAAAGTTCTTTACAGGATTAACTCTTTAAAAAATATCTTTTAAAATATCTTTTGTTTTTATGTCACTTTCACTTCCAAATATATCTCTTCCCCATCTCCTACTCAGTGAGACATCTTTTGGAACAAGAATAAAAAGGAAAAGGGAAAAACAGTTCAACAACTCAGCAACACACCAACCTGATCTCATAGTATATATGATATTCTCATACATAGCCTCTGCCCCACCACCTTGGCCAAACAAAGGGAGAATGGGAAATTTGTTCATCTCTTCTAAGGTCAAGCTTGATAATTCTAATTAGTTTGGTTCTGTTTCCATTTATATTGTTGGAAACATTGAGTATATTGTTTTCTTGGTTCTACTTACTTCACTCTTTATCAGTTCATATAAGTCTTTCCAAATTTCTCTGAATTATTGGTATTTTTACTTCTTAAAGCACAGTAAATCAAGTACCATCATTTGTTTAGCCAAGTGCTTTGCATATATAAAAATTTAGGAGTTAATGAATTCAACTGAGGGAAGGGATAACTACTTTGTCTTTAGGTATTTATTTCTCCCAAAAGTTAGGTTCATTAACTCCTAACCCTTTAAATACACAAAGCCGTTGACCGACATTAACTCTTTTGAACTTAAAAACAGTCTTGTATTGTATGGTAGTTATTGCAGGAATAAAGAAAATAGAGAAGCATGGGAAGAGTCACACAAAGGGATGTAGATGCAACTAAGGTTATAAGTAGTCAAATGACTTCTTCCTATCCACTAGATAGAAAGTATATGAACTGGGACAGCTCGGTGGTGCAGTAGATAGAGCAAGGCCCTGGAATCAGAAGGACCTGAATTCAAATCCAACTCCAGACTCTCAATACTTGCTTATCTGCGTGATCATGGGCAAATTACTTAACTTCACTGTCTTGCAAAAAAAAGGGAAAGAAAAGTATATGAATGAATTGGAATTCAAACTAAATCCTCCTGATTCCAAGGTTAATTCTCTATAGTCTGAATCTTAATTACTTCTCAATATTCCCATTTTTAGAGGTCCAAATGAGGCTCAGAAGGGTAGAGTTATTTGCCCATGGAGACAAAGTCAGTATTAGAGATGGGATTCAAAATCAGGTCTTTCTCAATTCAAGTTAAAACAGACTTTTGCCTACCCAATGTCATTTATAATTTAGTGAATGACTTTGACATCCCCTTACACATTTGATGACAGAGATTTCATTCATTAAACACCAGTCTCTAGAAGGCTTTGTCATTCTTTCATACATAACAGAAAATATTCCCAACTTGCCAATGATAACAATAGTATGACTTTTGACAGCAATACTCACAACCTAAAATGTAGCAATGACAATTCCAAAGACCGCATGGAACAGAATCCATAAGTTTCAAACAAAGTGACAATAACCAATCTGAATGGTCCTCTTACAATGAAATGGTCAGACTTATTACAATCACTGGAAGTGAAAGAAGTGACCTGCTAAACAAGTGGTGGACTTTGAATGCAATCAAATAACAATATGTGATAAGAATAGACAGATATGAGGAAATTAGGAAGGCATGGGACTTTGAGTCAAAAAACTGTATCTAAGTGGTGGCTAGGTGGCGCAGTGGATAGAGCACCGGCCCTGGAGTCAGGAGAACCTGAGTTCAAATCCAACCTCAAACACTTAATAATGACCTAGCTGTGTGGCCTTGGGCAAAAGCCACTTAACCCCATTTGCCCTGCAAAAATCTAAAAAAATAAAGCTGTACCTGGAGGAGAATATAAATAATGACAGCAACAATGTAAGTGAAAAGATCACTTTAAAACAAAGTGAATTAATTCTGAATGACAAGAAAATTAAGACTGGGCAAAGAGAAAACACAAAGAGTCTTGGAAGAGAGACAAGAGACTATAAGAACAGCATGTTGCACACTCTGGTAGGTAGGGTCATTATAGCCTTGCAAAGAAGAGTTCATTTGGGATGGACAGGGGAACAAGCCCTGAAATCTTTCTGGAACTAAATGTGATACAAAAAGAGACAAGATGGATGAAACTGAAAAAGTCTGTCACCTCCCCTGATCCCCATCTTTGAGAAAGATTGCCCATGTTCTGGACACATTTCAGAGTCCACATCTCAAATTCTAAATGAACATTCAATTTCTCATTTCTAAGCAGTCCAAATGAAGACTTTTGCATTGGGAAAAAATATATCACCCCTTCATAATAATCATTTCCTCTTTCTCTAACTCTGTGAAAGAGCTGAGAATTCTACACCATAGAAGGGTTTTATAGAAATTTGGGGGTTAGTATATGTAAAAGAAGCCATTATCAAATGATTGTGATGTCTTAGAGTCAAAATAAATGTGTTCAAATCCCCCAGATGTTTACAAACTATGTGTTCCTGGGCAACCTCTCTCACCTTCAGTTTACCTGTTTAGGAAATGGAAACATTAACAGCATCTACCTTAAAGGAGCTTTGTGAAGAATCAAAAAAAAATGTATATATAATAAATTCTGTAGAAAAATTAGTAATCATTTTATTTGTTATTATTATATTTATTTGTTCCTTCTCTTTGCTGGGCCCCAGTTTTTTTTCCTCTGTAAAACAAGGGTAGTTGGACTAGATGGTCCCTAAGGTTTTGTTTTGTTTTTTAAATCACAGTTTCTTCATAATTTTGTGTCACGATTCACTCTTTGGGGATCTGATGAAGCTATAGACTCTCTCAGAATAAGGTTCTTAAATAATTGGAGGAAACACTAAATTTGAGTTTGAGATTAGTGAAAAGAAAGATGTCATTTTTCCCATCCAAGTCGTGAACCCCCTAAAATCTATCCACAGATCCCTAAGAATCTATGGACCCTAGGTTAAAAATGCTTGCTTTCAATTCTACTACTTGTGATCTCAGCAATAATGACAAAGAAAAATGGCACATCAAGGATAGCCCTAATTTGGTATTACAGAAAAGGGGTGATTCTAAGCCTGCTGTGGATTGCAGTTTTATTTTAATGTTGAATTCCGTTCAGCACTGAAAACTCCTACATTAATACTGTGTTCAAACAACACAGAGACTACAGCCCTAAATGTCACCGGTTTGCAAAGCCAAGAAGGATATTGATTCACAGTAAGGAAAGGTGAATACTCCCGGGGCCAAGAAAAAAAGTTCTGTCTAGCCAGGGTGGGGAATCCTTTCTGCTTTTATATATAAATACAGTAAGCTTGAACTTGTTCTCATTTGTTGAAGAAATGGACCTTTTTTGATAGAGGAAGGGGTACAGGTGTTTCCCTATTTTTGCTTAAAGTGGGGTTTGTACTCATAAAAGGTAAGTCATTATAGTATGGTGGGCAAGAGAGACTATGTCCTGTGCATTCCCAGTTCTGAAATGGAGAAATGTGGACCTAGGCTACCCATTGGAACCATGTCTAGTGAATGAGCAACGATTAAGCCTACAGTCTTCTCCCCCTTTATTAGTTGAGATATTTTAGAATTTGTGGAGAACCAAAGAGACAGACTTGAACAAAGACCCAAAGGCTCTGGTCCCATAGGCAAGGACCTGAGCAAGATCTCCATTGGACAATCCAATTCCATAAGCATTACTCAAACCCCTATAAGATAAGGGTATGGTAGGATGAAGCGCCAGTTTTAGAGTCAGGAAAATCTAAAATCAAGATAGGCCTCGGAAACAAATTGACTCTGCTCTGGGAAAATCTCTGAGATTATACATTAGAGATTTATCCCCCTCCCTCAATGGGTCACTGATCTCTGTGCTAAGTGTTAGTGATATAAAGACAAAAGAAAAAGCCAGTTTCTGAACTCAAGGTGCTTCCATTGGACTAAAGAGATTGAACACTAAAAAGAGGGCTGATGTTGAAGGTAGGGGACCTGAGTTTGTATCCTGACCCGCCAAGTACTTTTCTGTGTATTTGTCACCTCAGCCCAGTAAATTTATCTCCCTGGGTTTTAGATTTGCTACTTGTCAGAGAGAATTGAACTAGATGACCTTGAAGGTCCTTTACAGTTCTAAATCAAGATCCACATGAACAATTAGGTTTGCACATAGTTAGATGAAAGAGAGAACATCACCAGCTGGAGGAATCTGGAAAACCTTTCCATAAAGAAATGAACCAAAAAGAAAGCTTTGGAGGAATCCAAGAATTCCATTCAGTCTTTGCCTTTCTTTCGCTTCCCAGCCGTTAGCACAGGACCTAGCCCCTATGATTACTGACTGATCCTCACAGCAATCCTGTGAGCTAGTTGCAATTATTATCTTTATTTCACAGATTGTAGAGGAAACAGGTTCAGAGAGGTGAAGCATCACTTCCTAAGTTTGGCATGTCAAGTGTCTGAGACCAGATTTGAACTCTGGACTCCCTTCTAACAATATAGCCCCAGTGCCAGCTAGTACAGCTGCCTTTCTTGTCATAGAAACTCTATTTGCTCTTTCTTCAGACCAGACTGACATTCCAGAAGAGGTTGTACAGAAAGCCGCTGTCCTCAGGACCTTTTCTGAAGAGGTTCATCTCAGTCCTAATGTTTTGCTATGTCCTCTGAAATAGCTGAAACCCTTTGGCATGACTCCCAACCAGGATGGGGGCAGATTCAGTACGCAGTGCACTTGGACTTGGAGCCAGAGGACCTGGGTGGAAATGGCAGCTCTGCCAACTTCCTTATCCTTGTGCCCTTGGACCAGTCTTATCAATTGTGCCTGGTGGAAGATGAGCTTATTACCCCTGGGATCAAATACAAATCCCCTCATTTTGGCATTTAAAGGACCCATAACCTCCACCCTTCCCACATTTCCAGCCTTTTGACAAATTATTCCCCTCCACTCAATCTTAGGATCAACCACACACTGTCTGTTTGCTGTTCCTCACACAGCACCCTCCATCTCCCATCTCTGCCATTGTACTCTCACGTGCAAAAGATTCTCCCTCCTGATCTGTGACTGAAAGAATTCTTGCTTTCCTTTAAAAATAAGTTCAGGAACCCCCCCCCCCCATAGGAGGCTTTTCCTTCTCTTTCCCAATCCCCATTGCCTTCCCTTGTAAGGCTAACTTCCACTTTATGTTTATCTGGTGGGTATAAAAGTAACTGTATATTGTCTGCTACGTTCATCGAGGGCAGAGACTACTTTAGACCTTTCCTTGTAGCCTCATTGATCAGCAATGGGCCTGGTCCACCAAAAGAGCCGAATAACCACTTAGTTACAGAGCCCAATGGCTCCAAGCTGCTTTCAAGTTCCTTGCTTCTCTCCTAAACTCTCCTGAGCCTGGGAGTGGTACCAGAAGCTAGTTGAGGCATCTCAGCAGCCCCAGCCCGGCTGCACCTGTCCGCTGTGTGTGTGATGCTTGCATCACTGCTGGCTAAGGGCCAGCCCGGCGCTCTCTACCACGGATGCCTAGACTAGCTTGAGCTATTAGCAGGGAAGTTTACAAACAGAGAGAGAGAGAGAGAGAGAGAGAGAGAGAGAGAGAGAGAGAGAGAGACAGAGACAGAGACAGAGACAGAGAGACAGAGAGAGAGAGAGAGAGAGAGAGACTCCTTTTGCCAGCTGGTAAGTTATAGGGTCAGTGGCAAGCAGAGGGGTTCACATCCATCCTCCTCCCCCAGCAGCACCTGCCTCCCGAGTCCAGCCCAAGGACTAGCACCCCCTCCCGAGGACTCCTCCTGCCTTCCAGACTTGGGGAGCAGGGATCCCCGAGAAAACAGGTAACTTCTTTGAGCAGGGGGGGGTTATCGGGGCGTCCACGTGCGCTCTCGCTCTCTCGCGTAGTGCCACTACGGGGGAAACCAACGAAGGGGGTGCGCCGCAGGGGCTTCCCGGACTGCTTTCCAGCTGTGCTGACCCATTTCAGCGGGAGGACCAGGGGGTGGGGTGGGAGCTGGAGGGGGCTGCTGTGCCCATCCGGATGGACTGGCCGGACAGCAGGGGAGAGGCGGGGTGGATGGAAGGGATGTTAAGGGACTGGGGGGGGGGGGGAGGGCAAAGGCAGGAGGTCCCTTACTTGAAGTGATGGACTCGATGAGGGCCGCCGCTTGCAGCAGACAGTAGTAGCACTCCATCTCCACCTCGGATATCTTGATGCGCTCGGGGGTCAGGGTCAGAGCCATCGCTGCTTGCACCGCAGCCGGGCGCCAGCTTGCTTGGGCTGCTCAGCTGTGCTCCCGAAGAGGGGGCGGGCCTGGCGGGGGAACCGGTAAGAGGCTCAGGTGTGGCCCACTGCAGGGTGGTCCCCGTCTTCCCTTGCCCCAGCCCTGCTGCCGGCAGCGAGCTCCCCGATCGCCCCCCGTTCCTCCCTCCCTCGGCTCGCCTACCTGGTGCCTCTCCCAGCCGCTCCCCGTCCGCCCGGCTGGGCCGCAGCCGCCGCTGCCGCCGCCGCCGCCCCCGCGCCGCCGCCGCCCGCTCTGCCTCTGCCTCTGCCACCGCCGCGCCGCCTGCTCCTGCTGCCACTCGCGAGGGGCTGTCTCCGGCTTGGCCCGGGTTCCCGGGCTGTGAGGAGGAGGAGGCGGCAGCTCCGGAGGGGGCGGAGCTTCCGAAGCCCCGCCCTCGGCCCCGCCCCACCGGCTTGGGGGGAGCTCGGGCTCGCGCGTGCGGGGGTCACGGCAGACAAGCCTTCGCTCCCTCTGCACGCCCACCCCGCCCGGCCCGGGAAACTTGAGGGGAGTTCGGGACCCACGAATGACTCTGGGGGAGTCACTGAGTGATGGCTAGAGAGGGGGGATGCAGGGGAAAACAGAAAGAGAGAGAGAGAGACAGAGACAGAGAGAGAGAGAGAGAGAGAGAGAGTCCAGGGATACCTCAGGACATGCCACTCCTGAAATTGCACCAGGTGCACCAGAAAGAACCCTGGATTGAAAGAACCTGAGTTCTCATCCTAGCCCTATTTCTAAGCAGGCGAATCACCTCCCCTCTCTGGGCCTCAGTTTCTTTGCCTGTAAAATGAGGAGGTCTGAAGTGACTCTGACAGTCCTATGTACCATAAGGCCAGCCCTGGAGGACCTCTCCTCTCCCTGTGCTGCCACCATCACTACTGGATACTGGAGGATTCAACAGGACACCCAGCGCCCTTTCCCCCAGGAAGCATTGGGCCAGGGTTAGGGAATAAAGAGCCCCGGATAAGACCTAAGGCAGGAGCAAAAGGAGCTCCGAGACGCACATCCGAGACCAGGTTGCTGCTCCGTGGCCCTGGTGCAGAGACCTCCAAGCCCTTCCCAGTGCCAGCCAAAGGGCACAACAAATTCTTGCTCGTGGCCTCTCTGGGACGTCTGACCCAGGAAGAAAGCAAGGAATGGAGAGGGTGTCCCCACCCCCAAAGCAAAAAACAAAACGCAAAGCCAAACAGTGGGAGCCAAATGAATGAGGAGTAGCTTCTGTTTTGGCAGAGAGTGCTGTGGAAGGGAGTAGAAATCAAATTGCCCTGCTGGAAAAGGCTCCTCAGCATCCTATATCTATCACTGGAAAGGACCTTGGAGGACATTGACTTCAACTTTTTTATTCCACAAAGGATAAGACTGAGGGGTCTGCGTGATAAAGGGACTTGTCCAAGGGCACACGGTTAGGAAGTGGCAAAGTTGCGATTGGAACCCAGCTTGTGTGACTCCAAATCCATTACTTCCCCACTTCTATCACCCTGTGGCTTCAGATTACATTAGATAAGGTCAAGGCGAGGGGAGAAAAGCTGCAATTGAGTCAGCTTTCATATAGGGATGCTTCCCCAACCTGGCAGAAGCTCCAAGGAACCCTTCTTTCTCAACCTTTACCCTTTGAAATAATCTCTGTCAAACTAGTGAACAGATGGTGTATAGGCCAACCTTTTCAAGTGTGTATTTTAATATCTCTCTGGGGGAGTCATTGATTGATGGCTAGAGAGGGGGGATGCAGGGGAAAACAGAAGCCCAAGGGAGAGCAAAAAATTCTTCTTTCTAATGAGTACTATAGTAGAAAACCATTCTTCTGGGTCTCTTCTGGCTTTGCCATATCCCTTCCCTTGGCCTCAGTTTTCCCAACTGCCAAATCACAGAGTAGAAGGGGGTGGTCTCCTAGGGTTCATTCCAGCCCCAACATGCTGTGTGTAACTACTTTGACATCTTCCTCAAAGTGGGAAGTCATCACTCTAATACTTCTCCTTTACAACATGAACCTCAGTTGTCTTAGCAACCAACTCAAGCTGACTCCTCCAGGAAGCCTTCCCAACTTCCTCATCATTTTTGTTGAGGCCTTCCAGACTATGAATCAGTATAGGCAGGTGACAACAGATCTGGAGAAAGGAAAGTACTCCAGAGGCCGAGGTCAGCTCCTTCAGAGAAAGAGAAATCCTGAGAGGGCGAGGAAGTTAGCATCATTGGGCTGGAGGGGGTCTCAGAGGCCATCTTCTCTGTGCAGAAGAGGAAACAAGCCCAGAGAGGGGGAAAGGACTTGTCCACGGTCACACTCAGGTAGCGAGGAGCAAAGCTGGGACTGGACGCCAGCTCTCCCTCCTGCAGATTCAGCTTTCCTTCTACTATAGGACTCTGCCCCCTAAGGAGAGTTTGCAGCATTGTCATCTATGGTCTTTGGAGCTCCCCAGCACCCTCAAAGGACTCTGCACAAGTAGGCTTGTGATAAACGTTTGATGAATAAAGGAATAGATTCAGGCATGAACAAAACCTGCACCACCTCCTGCCCAACCATCCAAGCTCCTTATCAGTAAGACTTCCTCCAATGCTTCAGTCATTTGAAAATGAAATAAACGTAGGGTCATAGAGCAGATGAGATCCTCCAGGAAGTAACCCTTAGCAAACCATCTAATGGGTTTGCCAACAGTGCTTCCCATGATACATCTCTGCCTTCCATCATCTCACTGGAAAGAGGGACTGGTGAACATCTCAGGGAGATACCCAATCGAGTCGCCATAATCCTATAAAAGCTTCTGATTTTTTAATGGACCTTCCATCTTTACAATCTCTCCTTTGGGTTATTAGTCTCCTAGCCTCTTTCCCTTGGCCAAAAATTTATCCTGGCCTCCAAATTTTACATAAAAATATACAGACCACTTAACACGGGTACAAGGCTCTCTTTTCAGGTCACTAATTTACATTTCATAAATAGCTGTCACAGAAACTGTGGTTTATGGGATGCAATGAGAAAAGAGGTTCAGACTTGAAAAGGCTTTCAAGAAAAGCGTTATTACTGGAGTATGTAGGTCATAGTCCTTGAGCAGAGTTTGTTAGAGAAAAAATATTACAGAGGAGAGTTGCCAAAGGCCAGGCTTATATGTGTTCCCTTAGCATGTAGGATGCTTGAAGCAAACAAATTAATGACTGCTACCTAGTTCAGTTGCAGATGGAGTCAAATACCTGTCACTGAGTCCTTGGGTCCCTGGGCTGTGGATCCCTTCTCAGCAGAGACAATCTGGCTTTAAGAAATCCTATAATTGACTTTTTCCCACCTTATCCTTGGCATGGTCAGGATGGCAGAGTGAAGCTACAGTAGGGGTTCTTACCCTGAGGTCCATGAACTTGGGTGTATACATGTGTGTGCACGCATGCATGCACATGTATGTGTGAGAGAGCATATGTGTGCCTTGTCTGTGTGCACGTGTAGACGCATCTATACATAAACATTTCTATATGTGTCTATATATTATTCCATATTGTTTATAATTCAACCTGATTGGTCTTGAGTGTACTTTATTTATTGCATTTAAAAACACTGTCTGGAAGTCCATAAGTTTCAATACATTACCCAAAGGGTCCAGAAACAGAAAAACAGTTAAGCATTCCTCTGCTGGAATGCTGGATTTGGAACCAGGAGGATCTGAGTTCAGATTCTCTCCTTATTTCGATATCTTGAAACCTTGGCTTCCTTTAAGACTCAGGAGAAAAAAAAGATTCAGCACAAAGACTGCTTACCTCAAGATACCTTTGCTGGTCACCTGCAGAGACTTCTTGAAGATGACTTTATCTACTCTGTATATAACATGCATATATTCACATACACACACATACATGCATATACTCAAGCATGCTTTCTCCTCCATTATCATATAAATTACTTGAGGGCAGCTAGGTGGTGCAGTGGATAGAGTATCAGCCCTGGTATCAGGAGGACTTGAGTTCAAATTTGTCCTCAGACACTTAATAATTACTTAAATGTGTGACCTTGGGCAAGTCACTTAACTCCACTGCCTTGCAGTGGAAAAACAAAAACAAAATGACATAAGCTCCTTGAGGTCAGAGACTGTTTTTATCTTTCTTTGTATCCCCAGCACAATATCTGTTCCATTGAAACTACTCAGTAAATGTTTGTTGATTGATTGACTGTAAGCTCCTCGAGGGTAGAGATGCATCCATTTTTCTCTTGGTGTCCCCAGTTTACAGGACAGGGTCTGGCACAAAAAAGCCACTTGCTTATATTAATAGACTGGAATCTTGCCTCTGACTCTTTCTCCTTGTCCCTGGATAAGTCATTAACCTCTGGACCTCAGTCAACTTCCTAGGAAGGCTGTACTAAATCTTATTGAGATAATATTTGGATCCTTCCTGAATTCTTCGACCTCTGGCTTACTTTATTGCTGCCCTTATTTTTAAAGGTAGAATCATAAGATTAGACAATCAAAAAGTATTTATTTGGTAGGTTTATGCCAGTTCCTGTGCTAAAGGTTTAGGAATAAATACATTTCTAATGAGGGAGACAAGATGGAAGAACCATTATAGTTTAGCTCATGTAACCAAGATGAGGAAACTGAGGTTCAATGCTTTAGGCAAGGTCAAATAAATGGCAGCTATGGAATTTGAACCCATGCCTTCTATTTCCAAATCCTGTACTCTTTCTATCATACTTTGTCACTTCTTAACATCCCTAGATTTTTCAGAGATGAAGATAGAAATATGTGGCTTTATTTTGCTGCCAGTGACATCATTATAATATTTTATTTGTAAACATTGGCATAATAGGCATAATACATATATGTTATAATACAAGCTATCAGGAACATGTGACTGGAAATAGATGTAGGCTAGTCATGTTTTTTGAGAGAGAGAGAGAGAGAGAGAGAGAGAGAGAAGAGATGGATCCTTCCTCCACCCAGTGTCATAACAACATCTACTGAATATTAAAAAACAAACAAGAAGAATGCCTCCAGCCCCTTGGGGTGACTCCTTTATGGAAAATTTCTTGAAGGAAAGGATGAAAATGTGATGGGAGTACATGAACCCTAGTTTCTTTAAGGGCTGGACTCATATGCCACTTCTCATTGGGAAGTTATTCTTTGTCCCCCTTTGTCAATATTCCCTCCTATTTCCAGCAATCACATCCATACTTATCTATTTATATGTTGCATTCCCCCTCCCCCAACAGAACCTAAGTTCCTTGCTGGAAAGTACTATTTTTGTTTTCTTCTTGTATCTGCAGATGCTAATACAGCACCTCATATGGAGTAGGTTCTCAAGATTAGATTGGACCAATGAGAGCATGCATCCCTTAGAATATTTAGGTATTAATAATAGCTAACATTCATATAGCACATTAAATTTTACCAAGTTCCCTACATGTTATCTCACATCATGTACTCTTTATATAGTACCTTTACGTTTTGCTCATCCGACCAAGATGAGGAAACTGAGGTTCAATACTTTACCCAAGATCAAATAAATGACGCTTATGAAATCTGAACCCATGGCTTCTAATTACAAATCCTGTACTCTTTTTATCATACCTTGTCACTTCTTAATGGCCCTAGATTTTTCAAGGATGAAGAAAGAAATATATGGATTTATTTTTTAACCCATTGGACTATTTTGGTATTAATAATAGCTAACATTCCTTGTTAAGTCTTACAAAGTGCCTTACCTGTTATCTCATAGGATGCTCACAATAACAAACGTACTCTATATAGTAGGCAACTGTGGCTCAGAAAGGTTAAGGGCCTTACACTTAAAGATCACACAGCCAGCAAAAATCCGAGGTGGAATCCAAACTCAGAAGTACGGATTTTGCATCATAATTCATTGTATCTATTAGCCAGGATCTTATTTTTTGCATGCCCTCCTTGCTCGGATCTATCCAAGATTAAAATATACTGTAACTTCCTCCTGATGGAGTCCTCAGGGTCAGTGCTATGAGAACTTACAGAAATCCCCTGATTTGAGGTCCTTTAAAACTTCCCTGACTGTACCCCTGGGATGAGGTCCAAAAGTCTTTTACTGTGTCCTAATCTATTTACATGAATCTGCAAGTAAAGTTGGAGAAGAGCTTATGAGAAGATGTGAAGAGCACTCCATGAACAATGAGGACGGGGAACACAATTCAGAAAGCATCTCAGCCCAAAGAAATGAGACTGTTTCTCCCAGGTTGTTGTTATTAGAGCATTTAAGGCAAGCTATGGAATTCAAGAATTCTGATCCCAAGAATTAAGTCAAAGTAAGCAGAGATCTTAGAGGTCAGTCATTAAAGAAAATGGAATGATAAGAAAACTCTCACATTTCCTTATTACCTTTTCCCTCTCTTTTTTTTTTTTTTGTTGATGACATTTGTTCGAAATCACAGTCATTTCCAAACATAGCCCACCCTACACCCTTCCCTTGTAACATAGAAAAACACTATGTAAAACCAGCAGATACAACTACAACTGATAGGACATGCAATATCCCATATCCATAGGTACACCGCCTTTCCAATGAAAGGAGCATCTTCTTCTTGTATTATAAAAACTTTTAAAATGTGCTTCACTTTATATGGGGATTGTAGAGCCTTCTGTAACTATGTAGTAGCAACAGCAGCAGCAGTAGCTGCTGGAGTAGCAAAAAAATAGTATTGTAGTGGTAGCAGCAGCAGTGGGAGTAGAGTAGTGTCATAATAGTAATAATGCTTGTCCTTCATTTTCGAAAAAGATCATATCATCTGGGAGGTGATGCCATGACAAGTACATGAATTGCATCTGAGTGAGGGGGGCTGTACTAAGTCACCAGTCTCACTTTCTCCTCCAGAGTCTTCTGGGTCCAGTGGCCAGATAGGAATCAGGATGCCTGGAGATGACCCTCAATGGGAGGCAATCAGAGTTCAATGACTTGCCCGAGATCACATAGCTAGTAAATGGTAAGTGTCTAAGGCTGGATTTGAACTCCCGTCCTTCCGACTCCAAGGCCACTGCTTTATTCACTGTGCCACCTAGCTGCCCTAGTGTAATAATAGTAGGCACCTGGGTAAAGGAGCAGTAAATGGAGGAAATCTTCATCCCGCAAGCATTTAGCTCTTCTGGGTCACATCACCCATCAAAATCTTGTTAAGGGCCACATAAAAAATTTAATCTTTATTTGTGACTACAATGTAACCCATATTCCCAATGAGTATAAAAATAATAATAAATGTAAGAATAATAAATAATAATAAATAAATAATGAATAAATAATAAGTAAATAAATAATAAAGAAAGAATGGGCTTTGAGGGCCACCTTCAGCCTCAGGTTGGACAGAGCTTCTCTACAAGTCGGTGCTGATCTGCATTTTGTGGAACCCAGGAACTCTAAAAGGTAGAGGTAAGGATAGTTTGCATTCCGCTAAGGGAGACAGCCCGTGAAAAGCCATGGAGATGAGAGATGGAATGCATGTGTTAGAAACAGAAAGGTCAGTTTGACTTGATCACAGAAGTGTGAAAAGGAAGAGTATATAAACCTGATGCCAAGTTGTGAAGGGCTTTGCTAAATGCTAAATAAATTCTTTATCTGTTTCTCTTTAAATGCCAAACAGAAGAATTTCTATTTGATCCTAGAAGTATTAGGAGGCACTGGAATTGATTAAGTATGTGAGTGACAAGGCGCTGTGAAAAAGCTGAAATGAAGAGGGGAGACATTTAATAATAATTTCTAAAAATATTAAATAATAGTATTCTTAAATCACTTCAACATTTCCAAAGCACTTTACACATATTATCTCATTAGATCTTCACAACTCTGGTAGGTAGGTGCTATTATGATTCCCATGTTATAGGTGAGGAAACTGAGGTAGGCAGAAGTATCTAAGATTACAGACCTACTAAGTATTGAAGACCAGATTTGAACCAAGGTCTAACCTGACTCTGAGGTTATGTGCCCATCATGTTAACTACTGCATCACTTAGTTGCCATTTAAGGAAGGGAAATCCATAAGGAGAATACTGTAATGGTTACCATGAGAGGTAAAGATCTTCTGAACCAGAGTAGTGATTGTATGACAAGTGAGAGTAATGTTGTAATATTAGAAACAAAATGATTTGGAAGCTTTTTGAATATTTGGGGTAGGAGAGAATGAGAAGCCGAGGATGACAATGAAGTTGTCAAACTGAGTATCTGAAAGGACAGTCGCACCCTTGGCAGAATTAGGGAAGTTCAAAAGATAATTGGGCTTGGTAAATTTGAGGTGTCTATGGGATATACATATCAGAATATCCAGAAGGCAATTGGTGATGTGGGACCAGAGTTCAGTAGAGAGATTAGGGCTAAAGATACAGATTTAAGAGTCATCTGCACAGAGATAGCAATTAACTCCAGGCAAGCTGATGAGGCCAGTATTCTTTCTGACCATACCTATTTTGAAACTTTTCCTGTGATAATGAACTTTGGCTAACCTTTCACTTGTTGCCCTTTTATAAGTTCAAAATATTGCTTTGAAAGGAAAACATTGCCTTGGGGCCAAACATTTACAAAATAAAGAGACCGTTTTGATCAACTAACAATTACTTATTAGGCATCTACTAGATTAAGTATGTGCTAAGTCCAATGCTAGGCACTGTTACCATTTTGGGGGTTCAAACAAACATTCATTAGGTGTCCACTAGCTTTGTGCATACCCTAAGTCTAAAAGCTGGGGAGTGACAATGTTCAGACAGGACATGATCACTGTCGATATGGCATCTCGGACTAGTGAGAGGAACTGCATGTTAAGAATAGAGAAAATACAACTTGGGGAGGGAGGGGTGTCAGAGGACCTGAGTTCAAATTCTGACTTTGGCACTTGCCAGCTTTCTGACCCCGTGAAAGTCACTTGACCACTTTGGGACTTCATAAGTTTTGAAAGTCTTACTCTACCATGGAAATTCTAAGTTGTATCAGATGTGTAACTTAAATGACCAAGAACTTTTAGATCTCCTCCAACCTGTGTTTCCGCAGTAACTGAATGAGGAAGTCCTTGTCAAAATGTTGACAAGCTACAGTATTCAGTAACTGGATGGGACCTCAGTAGGGCCAACAAGTCCAACCCCCCCTTGTTTTATAGAAAAGTGAAGCCCTTCTGGATCGATGTGTAGCATGGTTATAGATGTAGAGCCTATTTTACATTGCTTTCTATTGGGGGAGTGCGGAGGGAAGGGAGAGAGGGAGAAAAATGCAAAAATAGGATTGTTGAAAACTATTATTCCATGTAGTTGGAAAAATAATGAAAGAAATATAAAAAAGAAAAAGAAAAGTGACGCCTAGAGGGAAAATGATTTGTCCAAGGCTACATAGTTAGTGAGCCCTAAAGGCAGAATTTGAACCCAGATGCTTGGGCTCCAAATGTAGTACACTTTCCATTCATTGCACCACATTGATCTATGTATCTAATATTTAGAATTTGGTATGTTCTTTCCATTCATAAGAGGGTCTTTAATATTAAAGATAAAGTAATATGGGAGGGGGAAGAGGGAGTTTGAGTCTAGAATACAAATTAGGAATCAGGCCTTCTCATGCCTTTAGCTTCCAGCTTAGCCTTCCATTTGTTTCTCTCCAGCTTGGCCAGAATGAATTTAGCCTTCATCTGTCAAATGGGAAAAGGTTATTTACTACAGAATTTCTGCACCACCCAATCAAATATTTACCAGTGTGAACAAGCGGGAAAAGAAAGCCCTGGCATCTGAAAAGATGGCCAAGCTCCCCCTTTGACCTAAGGAAACCAGTTATACCAGACTGAATATATGGGTCATGTAAGGCCCAAAGAAGTCCATTTGGCAGAGTCCAGCTCAGGGGAAATTCAATGACAAGGCCCCCTGTACCAGGATTCCTCCTGAATCTATACCCGATGGGAACAATGGCCAAGCAAAGAAAGATTTCCAAAGAGAACACAGTAGGCGAATTGAAAGAAAACATAAGCCTCAAAGAGACCAGACTCAAATTACATAGTTAAAGCCACATCTTGGCAACTTCTTTTCAGTGGACTGGGAGTGGGGGTGGGGAGGCATGAATACCACTGCTTTGCTGGTAGCCTCCCCCCCACCCCCACCCCACCTCTCATCTCAGAAGAGGCAGCTTTGTGAATAAGAGGCTTGGGGAAGGGGGAAGGGGTGGGGATCAGACCTCCAGCATTCAGGTGGCAACAAGAGAATGTTGGCTAGACACAAAATTCTCTGGTCCTATAACCCAGAGTTATCCTTTCCTAAGCCATGGTCTAGTTCAGAGGGGACCAAACATAATATTGCTCAGTTTCCCAATATGGTCCCCAAGTCCCCCACCCACCCAGCAGCATAGAAGACCATAGGAGTCATAGGGCAACCTTCAGAGGTTGTCAGAAAAGATGGAAGAGTGCATTTAAAATCCTGTTATATTTGGAATCAACTGACTGGTAAGCTGGAAGTAAGCTAGTAACTGGCTAGTAAGCTCCGTCACTTACTATCCCTATGATCTGGGACAAATTACTTAACCTCTCTGGGCCTCAATTTCCTCCTTTGTCAAATGAAAGGACTGGAATAGATGGCCCCTGAAGTTCCGTCCAGTTCTAGGTCTATAATTTTATCTGATCAAAGAAGCAGAGACTCAGAGAGATTAAGGTTTTAGTTCTCAATCCATGAATTGCTAGTTATGTGACCTTAGACAAGACAGCTCACTTTTGGGGACCTCAGTTGCCTTATCTGTAAAATTGGACTTCTAATACCTTTCCTGCTTTTGAGTTCAACCAGATGATTTCTCAAGGTCTCTTCCTGCTCTGAGGCATGAGGGATGCTTCTATTTTCACCAGGAAAGTAAACCTAAACAATTGTATATACCTTCATAATAATAGCAACCACATATCTGAAATAAAGCTATGCATCTGTAATGCTCACAAAGACACTAAAATTACTCCCAAATATGCTTAAACTAGATAATGTTCAAAATGTGGTCAGATTTTTTTTGTGGGTTTTTTTTCTAATAAGGAAAAACCAACATGCCAACTTGCCATTTTGTAATGAGTTTGGGAGGAGTTGGCTGCATTATAATTTCTATTACTTCTCATATGAGCTACAAAAGTTCTCTGTCATTGTGTTTTCTTCAGTTTCTCAGCCTAGAGTACTATGGGCTGCACATGTATAGGAATGGCTGCCTGGGCTAAATCTATCATAGAAGATGGTGAGATATGGACATTTGAGGTATTAGCTTGAAAGGAAATGAGCCATGATGAAGTACCAGACCTAGGCCGCAGAGTGTGAAGCAGACATGATTTTTTGCCAGGCAGGCCTTTAAAGAGCAGTAGATAGAGCACCAACCCTGGAGTCAACAGGACCTGATTTCAAATACAGACTCAGACAGTTGATGTTTACAAGCTGCATGACCTTGAGCAAGTCACTTTTGTATAATCATACAAAACCAAAATAACATAAAATGAAAAGTTAGAGAAGTCTCAGTTTTTTAAATTAGATATTTAGATGATCCAGATCAATCCAATAATCAAACCAGGGGGAGGCTAGGTGGTGCAGTGGATAAAGCACCGGCCCTGGAGTCAGGAGTACCTGGGTTCAAAACTGGTCTCAGACACTTAATAATTACCTAGTTGTGTGGCCTTGGGCAAGCCACTTAACCCCATTTGCCTTGCAAAAATCCTAAAAAAAAGTCAAACCAGATAATCCAATCAAACACACCTAATATACCTCTGCCTCAATTTCCCTATCTGCAAAGTGGAATTAGTCCAACCAAAACAAGAGAGAACAGTGATAGTAACAGAAGACACCCTAAAGTACCATAACCATCCATTAGTGTCCTACCTAGTTCTATCTCTTACTGTCTCCCCAAGAATCATATAAACCTGTCCCTATAGCAGCATGGATGACTCCCAATGACTTCAATAGGGTAGACAAGATGGAGCAGCATATTTCTTGGTGCATCAGCCCTTGATCCTGCCTTTTCTTGAGTTTCAGCCACATTGTTTTCACTGTTGTGCTAACAGAAAGAAACTGCCAGGGATATTCATGACTCATGAGCCATCATTAGGTGGCAGAAAGAGCAGTAGTATTGACATCAAAAGGCCTGGCTTTGTGGTCCAGCTCTGCCACAGACTACTTTTGTGCTCTTGGGAAAGACGTTTTCCTTCGCAGTACCTTGGTCTTTTCATCTGTCAAATAGGAATGGTAATATTTGCTCGACCTAGATCACAGAGTAGTACTGAATGGGGAAACTTTAAAGTAACAAATATGCAAGTAATTAATCTCATACTAGTCATTACCCAAACTTGGGGGAAGGGTCTGGACCTATAATTTCATCCATGTTAGAACTCTCAGGGAAGAAGAATTAGCAAATGCTTGTACCTTATAGCTTTAGTGACTTGCTTGGAAGCCATAGGAGGTGTTCAAGACTTGCCCACAATCACATAGCTAGCAAGACTAGAACCCAGGTCCTCCTACCCTAGAAAGGTAGCCTTCTATCCAACAGTCCAGACTGCCTCCCATCCATACTTCATACTTTTATTTATAACCTCAGAAGCAAGAACTATGCAATCATGCAAGATTCGCCTTATTTCAAATGAAAATTCAAATGAAGAGCAGAGCTCCAGGACTAGGGTGTTGGATAGCACTTACCTTGTTCAGTGATTTACACAAATAACACAGCTTTCCCACATCAACATGGCCTATTTGAATATGCAATGTGATCAACTGACTTGAAATTTACATGAGAACACGATTCATGCTGCAGGGCCTACTTATGAAAGAGAGGTTCTAAAATCCTGAAACTTATGACATTTCCACCCACCCCACTCACCCCCTCCTACCAAAAAATAGCTTTTTCTGGGGCTTAAAAAAATATAGAATCGAGAACTGTTCAATTTAGAAGGGACCTTAGAGATCCAACTCTTTCATTATGCAGAAGAGGAAACTGAGGCTGAAAGAGGCAGAAACCACTCAAGGGCCATTAAAAGTAAGATCAGGGACTACAACTGTTACTGCTTTAATCATTCTTCAACTCTTTGGAAAAAGAACTTGAAATCAATACTGAAGTTTCATATACACTTTACAATCAAGGTTTGGGGAGGAGGGGAGCAGACATAAAAATCCTTCATTCCTCTCTTTGCCAAAATTAAGCAATAAAGCAACCATTTCAACCTTCAGAATAAAGTTTCCAGAAATCTGGCAAGTCACATACGTTATCCTGCTTTTCTTATATTTTAGTCACTTGAGATGTGGGTCATGACTTCCAATTTAGAAAAAAATAAATCTTTTCAAGTTTTCAAGTCATTTTAACACCATTGACTTTTATTAGTCTGATTTCAGGCTGTATTAAGAAAAGAAAAGCATCCAGACTAGAAAAACAATTATCCTGCTGTCTTCTACCTTGATCAGAACACATCTGGCTATGGTGTTCAATTCTAGGCACCATGTTATAGGACAGACAGCAGAGATCTGGGATCCTCTGGAAGAGAGCATCCAGAATGGTGAAATGTCTTAAATCAATGCCATAAAAGGAGGGTAATCAGTATAGTAAAGGGTCTTAGGTTAGTGCCATATGAGCACTGACTAAAAGGAACTTGGCAAGTTAAGCCTAGAGAAAAGCATGGAAGACAACGATGTTGTGAAGACCAAATGAAATAATGGATGCACTCTGTAAAGCTTAAAGTGCTGTGTAAATGATGATGATGATGATGATGATGATGATGATGATGATGATGATGATGATGATGTTCCTAGATCTCCAGTCTGGTGATGTCTTCATTCTGTAAGCTTTTTGCAGCACTCCTGGTGAGCTCAAAAATGTTTATAGAGGGGACAGTTAGGAGGTGCAATGGATAGAGCCCTGACCCTGGAGTCAGGAGAATCTGATTTCAAATCCATCCTCAGACACTCAATAATTACCTAGCTGTGTGACCTTGGGCAAGTCACTTAACCCCACTGCCTTGCCAAAAAATTTTTATAGAGCAACATAGAGATGTGCTGGCAAGTTTAATCTATAATACTAACACTTTTTTAAGTCTTGACAATGAATAAAACAATAAATCAAGCCCTGATTTATAAAAATTGAGGACGTCTGAGATGTAAATGCTCACAATTGAACAGTCCACCTCATCAGTTCCAGCTAGTTCTAACATATTTCTGCATAACTATATGTCTTCAAGGATTTGAAGGGCTATGGAATAACTTGTTCTGTTTACCTAAGGAGGACAGAACCAAGAGTACTTGGAGGAAGCTATAGAGAGGGCTGATTATTGATGTAAGGAAAACTCTCTGGAACAATTAGAATTGTCTATAAATCGAAAGAGTTGCCATTAGAAATAGTTGGGTTGCAACGTGATTAAAACACTGGACCTGGAAGAAGGAAAACCTGAGTCTGCCTCAGACATTAATTAATGGTGTGATACTGGGCAAGTCACTTAATCTACCTCTGCCTCAGTTTCCTTATCTGCAAATTGTTATTAGTACCTCTCTCTTACATATCATCAAAGAAGATGATATGCAAAGCACTTTGCAAATCTATCATCATTATTATTGGGGGTGCTACTTCCTTGGAGAGAAGGTCAAAGGAAAGATCAGAGACCAGTGGTTAGATATGTTGTAAAGGAGATTTCTTTCTGGGTGTGGGTAAGACTAGATGGCTCTGAGGTTCCTTGATAGTTCAGCTCAGTTCAAATTCAAATTAAGGTCTATAATTAGATTCTAATAGAACCTGTTATTCCTTTAAGGTTATATTTCGGTTTGAATACAGCCATCTGTCCTGTGATAGGTGTTATCAGTGAAATTAAGAAAGCTTAAGAAGGATTTCTCTCAGAAATATTTTGTTCACCCCAATTCATTAAATATCAATGTCTAATCATTGATAGAAAATGCCAGATATGTGGATGAGTAAGCCAGGCAATTATTCCCTCTATACATCTTTCTTTTTTATTTTTAGATAAGTTATAAATATGCAGTTTGCTTTGTTTTTTATTTGTACATTTCCATAATGATGATGATGATGGTGATGATGATGATGCTTTGTCTTTTATTATCAAAGAACAGCTTGGCATCAAAGAGGTGGTGCCATGACAATCACCTGAATTAGATTTGAGTGAGGGGAGTTGAGCTAAATCACTAGTCTCACTTTCTTCTTCATAGCCATAATAGTCATGTTGTGAAAGTAAATATAGGGCCCCTCTGCCCTCCCAAAAAAATCCTCAAGAAAAATAAAGTTTAAAAAGTATGCTTCAATCCAGAGTCAGATACCATGAGTTCTTTCTTTAGGGATGAATAGTATTTTTCATCCACAAGCCTTCAGAGTTATCTGGGGACTTCATCTTTCTTGAGTAGGCAATGTGGAGAACCAATGAGTTGGTCTGAGAATTGAAAAGGAGGGAGAGGGAAGCTGAATAGAATCTGGGAAATGTCATACTGCTCTCTACAATCCTCAGCAGCTCCCTAACATAAAAGCCAATCTTTTTAACACCAATGTTCTCCATGATGCCATGTGGCAGGGAATCATAGAATATTGGGATCTAAGAAGAATAAAAGTTGTGACAATCAAAAGACAATCAAGAAAGGCATGATGGGCTCAAGCAGGCTATAGCATATGGCCAAGATGAACAATAAAAGATGTGTCCAGGAATTCAGAATACCAGAATCTCAGAGTTGGCAGGGTACTCAGCAGCCATTTAGTCCAACCCATACCTGACACTCTATCCTCTATGCCACCCAGCTGCCAGAGGTCCAACAGAAGGAGTTTCATCCCTCTTCCATAAAACAATCTTTCAGATACTTGAAGGCAGCCTTCATCTCCTCTGAGTCTTTGCTTTCCCAGTTAAATATCCCTAATTCCTCCAATCGATCCTCATATGACAGAGATTCAAGGCCATTTATTATCTCGTTTGCCTTCTTTACTTTCAATATGTCAGACACTGGATTAAATACTGGGGGCACAAAAGCAAAAATGAAACAATCCCTTCCTCAAGGGGGCCACTAGGTGGTGCTGCAGTGGATAGAGTGCCTGGTGTTGAGTAAGGAAGACTCATTGCTGAGTTCAAATCTGACCTCAGGCCCTTATTAACTGTGTGACCCTGGGCAAGTCACTTTGCCCTGTTGTCCTGAGTTCCTCACCTGTAAAAGGAGTCAGAGAAGGGAATGGCAAACACTCCAGTGTTTTTGCGATGAAAACTCCAAATAGGTTACAGAGTCAGGCATGACTGAAAATGAATGAATAACAACTCCTCCTCCCTCAAGGAGTTTATTTTCTATGTGTACAAAATAAATAATAATTTTGTGGAGAGGGGTGGGGGGTGGGGGTAGGGAAACACTAGCAATGAAGGGAATCAGGAAAAGTTTCATGGAGAAGACTTCACAAGTACTAAGCTTTGAAAGAAACAAAATTATTCTAAAAGACAGAGATGAGAAAGAAGGGGGTATTCTCCAGGCATAGTGGACAGCCAGGGCAAAGGCACACAGATGGGAGATGGAATGTTTGTGAAAAACAATGAGGCTAATATGACTGAATTTAAATGTATAATGAATATTCCATAAATATTTTTATGTGAACATGCTGTTGTGTAATAAGATTAGAAAGGTCGGTTGTACCCAGGTTATGAAAAGTTTTAAATGCTTAAACAGAGAACTTTGTACTTGATCCTAAAGGTAATTGGGAACCAGCAGAACTTCATGTGTAGGGGAGTAATGTAGTCAGATCTGTGCTTTGTGAAGAAAAAAAATTAAACTTTGATAGTTGTACGTAAGATGAATTGAAAAGAAGGAAGACTCGAGGCATGTAGAAACTATGCACTATGATAGTCCGGGAAAGCCTGAAAAAACTTGAACATGGTCAACAATATGATAGCCAAATGAATGTTAAGATTGAGTGAATTTATAGAAAAAAGGAGACTGCAGAGTCTATGGAGATTGTACCCCCTTTATGCATGGGAGCTGAAAATAATTTGACTATTGCATTTTCCCTTGTCATTTTGCTATTATATCTTAATGAAAAACTTTGCCATTTGATTTGTCATTCTTTGTTGTCTGTTGGTAGAGAAGACACTCGGTGGAAACTTGAGACAGTTACGTAATTTTTGATTTCCCCAAACACCCCAAACTAAAGTAGGGAAACAAAGGATTCTGAAACAGGACCCTTATAACTCAAGTCTAGAGATCATATTGTGAGAAGAAATCATTCCACTGTCTACTGCCCTCCAGAAGTCAAAACAAGGATGTGCTTGGTTCTGAATATCACATTTCAAGATAAGCCATGTTGCATCCAGAGGGTGGTAGCAAGGGTGGCAAAAGGTCATAGCAGTTTGTTATTGGGTACAGCGGAAGGAACTAAGGGTAGGGCTGGTAATTATGGTCTTGAAAAGAAATAATAGAGAAGAGCTAGATTTCCCCATGTTGTTTTGGAAGAAAAAATGAAGACCAGTAGGTAAAAGTTACAACATAAGAAATAACTTGCTAATAATTAATCATTAGAACTGCCTTGTATTGGAACAGATTGCCTTGGAAGATAGTAATTTGCTTCATCATTGGAGGAAAAAAATTCCAAAGAAGAAACATGGTAAAGATAAATTTCACTTGACTCAGATTCTAGAGACCAAAGGTTTGTTTTTTAGTTCTGCTACTCATTAGTAGCATGAGCATGAATAAGTCACTTGTCTTGGCTGGAGCTCAGTTTTTCCATCTGTGGGCTGAGTTTTCTTCACGGGCCTATCATTACTCAAAAGGTCTCTGATTCTATGAAAAGTATAAGAAAATATCTTACAATGCTATACTAATTTGTGATAATTATGCATTTGGCAAAGGGGAAAATACAATTTAAAAAACACTTTACTATTCCAGATGTGGCTTATCTGGACAAGAGCCAAGGAATAAGCCAGACTCCTGAGCAGCCAAATCAGAGATCACAAACTGTGGATGCTCATTCATTTGACCCATAGTAGACCTCCTCAGGCTCTCACTTAAGAGTCTATCTGCTCTTACTGTCAGCACAAGTTTAAAAAATTTGATTATATATATTCTGATTCTTCAGTAAATGAGAGGTAGCAAGTTAGAAAGGAGATGAGCAGAATGACAACTGACCATCAGATAGCAAGGAAGGAGAGACAATGACCTATAAAAACTAAATGCAAGAATTCAAAGTGTATAAGTCTGGAACCACTGGAAACATGCATTTTGTTGTTGTGAAGTCATTTTTCAGTCATTTCCCACTCTCTCTGATCCCATTTGGGGTTATCTTGGCAGAGACACTAGAGTGGTTTGCCATTTCCTCCTCTAGCTCATTTTACAGATGAGGAAACTGAAGCAAACAGAGTTAAGTGACATGCCCAAGGTCACACAGTTAGTACATGTAGGAGGCTGAATTGGAACTCAGGAGGATGAGTCTTCAGGCTTGGCACTCTAACCATGCATAAGAAAAGATGATTTTGTAAACATCTTAGTTAACTATGTGTTGGGTTGAATTGTTCTGATTTCGAGATGATGGGAACACTTTTATTTACCTATTTGTATTTCCTTATTTGTTCTTTGAGATGTGATCTTAGACACATGGTCATCCATGGGATTCCCTGGCACTGTGAATGAAGCCCCACTGGCCCACCATGCCATAACATCACATACTTAAGGCTGGAAGAGACCTTGAATTCCATTTAATCAACTCTCCCTCCTATTAAAGAATAGGAAAGCATAAATGACTCCTCCAAAGTCACTCAGGTAGCAAGTGACAGGATTGACATTTGAACCCAGGTCCTGTCACTCTGGGACTCTTTCCTCTGATACTGACTCACCTAACCCAGGGTCAGAAAGATCCAGTTAACCAGTGAGTAAATGGTGAAGTTGGAATTCCAACCTAGATTGCTACCTAGTACATAGAAGGACAGCATACACCTTCATTAGATGGTCCATAAAAAGAGGTGGTGCATTTCTTTGCTTCACCATCATTCATTAGAAGCTCCTGATATTATTGAGTAATGATGCCATTAGAAGGTTTCATCATTTGCTGATAAGTAACCTAGGACTGAAGGAATGGATCAGTGAGCTCAGACCAACAACCTAAAATGGTTAGCAATCTTCAAAGGAGTTTGGGGCATTCTGAAAGGAAGATATCGCTCTCCTCTGGAGCTATGAAAGAGTCAGACACAGTGGTATCACTCCAAGCCAAGGAGCAAACTAGGGTGGCCAGGTTAAGCCTGGGGGAAATTTATCATGAGATAATTTTGAGGGCTTAGACTATGTAGATTTCTTGTGGGGGGGGATGTTTTTAGTTATTAACAATTAGATTATTTCTGAATTTTTATATTTTTCCCTTAATTAAATTTATAAAATGCATTCTTTTTCTCTAAAGAGTGTGGAGAATGGAAAGTAGAGAGAAAAGAAAAAAGAAAAAAGTGCATATTTAGAAATAGTCTCCATAATTAGTAGGAAGGAGGCAATTAGGATTCAGGCGTAAGAGACCTCTGGAGCTAGAAAGTACAGAGGTATCAGGGTCCAACAATATCTTAAAGATACTACGCCATTTATCAGGGATGATCAGTAAGGAGAAAAAGACAGAGAACTCTCAGAGGCCAAAAGTAAAGCTCCTACAAGCTTGCCACATCATAGCATCATAGACAGAGCTGGAAGGGCCCTTAGGGTTAGGGCTCAACTGGTCCAACCCCCCCCCCTCCCATTTTACAGAGGAAGAAATTGAGGCTCAAAGAGGACAGAGAACTTGCCTAAAGTCCCATAGAGAGTAAGCAGCACCACTGGAATTCTAAGCCAGACTCCTTTCAGTAGTACCATATGCCCCAAATGTCTTCTCTTTAGGGCAAGAATCAGCTGGAATTGACTTCTTCATCTACCTTTCCTTCCTGTGAAAAAAAAAAACACAAGGTGCTGAATTTCCAAAGTGGATGTATCTTCGGGTTTCAGGTTCTCAGGAAACTCTAAATTTTCATTGTATATTTGAACTTGGCAAGACCACTTGGCTTAAGAATCAGCTTCGCTTAGATTTTCCTGGCTTATCTACCTTTCTAAATTGATCATTCTAACAGAGCGATAAAATGGTTGAAAAGCACTTTGGAAGTGTATTAATCCTCCTCTATTTTGAAAAGCTGATGAGACAAATAAAATCAATGAGATAACAGCATTGAACACACAGCTGATGAAACTTGCCATTATCCTGTACCACCCCTTTAGCGGATTTATTTATATCCCTTCCTGGATTTATTTTGTATTGACTTATGGACGTTGTTTCCCCTTGTAGAATGTGAACTTTTTGGTTTTCCTTTTTTGTCTTTAGGACCCAAGCACCGCTCCGATGTCTGACTCATTCAGTAAAGGGCTAATAAATACTTGTTGGACCAAATATCATTTTCAAACAGCATTGGCTCACACAGTTCCTCCATTTACCTGTCCAACAAAACAGGTAAGAATGGAGCATAGTCTTCAAAGAATCAGCCACCCTCATAGACAGGACAATTTTATAGGTTATTTCTTAACAATTTTCTAGGCACATTCTAGGCAGGAAATACTGCTTTCCTTGAAACATTTTGGAGTACCCTTTCCCTCTCTCTTCCTCACAAACCAGAGTACTGGATTTGGAGCTCAGACCTAACCTCCTCATATTGCCCTGTGTGAACTGGCCAAGTCACTTTTCTCCTCCTTCTACCTCAGTTATCTCATCTATAAAATGAGGTGGTTGGATTCGATGATTTCCCCAAGTTTATTCCAGTGTTTAATTTATCTAGCCTCTCTTTGGGACTGCATACTCTTTGTAAAACAAAGGGACTGGACACAATCAGGAGTTCTTAATGTGGAATTCATGAACTTTAAAAAATATCAATAATGATTTCGTCAATATAATTGGTAGCCTTTGTAACCCTAAGGATTTTATTTTTACATATTTAAAAATGTGATTCCTGGAAAGGATCGATAAGCTTTGCCAGACTGCTCAAAGGATCCAGGACCCAGAAAAGGTTAACAATCCCTGGATGAGATGATCTTTAAGGTCCCCTCCTTCAGTTTTAGCTCTATTCCTTCTCTGGGCCTCAGTTTCCTCCTCTGTAAAATGAAGGGGTTGGCCTGGATGATCCCTGGGGTCCCCTTCCTAGCATAAAATCCAATAGATGAAATCTCTGTTCCAAATCCTGATTTCCTTGTTGTTTTGTTCACACCATTCCCAGGGAGGGCCCTGGGCCCTAGGAGAGAGAGTCTAGCTTCTGGAAGGCTTTGTTGGGAGCTGAGGCTGTTGCTAGGGGCAACCTCAGCTGAGTAGTACAGCATCATTATTTGCAAATAAGGGAAAGAGACCGAGGGACAGGGCAAGCTTGTAGAGAACTGCTCCTTAAAATGGGATGAAACATTCCAGGGACTAAGAGACCTCCCAGGATGGGAGGGCAATCAGTGGGGGAAGGGAGAAGCTTTTCCAATGTCACCATAGAGACCCCCTGGAAAGTGTTTTGTTTCCTCTATGTTAGAGAAAAGTGGAGCGATGATCTAAGACCATCTACACAGTAGCAAAGGGGTTGAGAGCTGCCTCTGTGGAAGGACCCACACCAACCAAATCACACACTCTTTAAGTATTAAAGAATGATCAGAATGAAGAGAGAGATTACACTAACTCATTCAGTGCCAGCCAGAGACCTTGAGATACTTTAAGAAAGGTTAGAAAATGTGAAGCAGAAGAGTGAGGTGATGTGGAGAGCAGAGAAGAAAACCCAAAGATATATGGGAAATAGGGGTCATCTATAGGATGACTTTCAAAGGTGCTGGTCAAAGGTTGATCCCCTTAGGGGGAGGGCAAATTATCATCACACTAAGAGCTAGCTAGCATTTATATAATGTCTTAAAGTTTGCAGAACACTTTATCAATATCTCATTTTGTACTCACCACAATCCTAGAAGGTTACTATTATCCTCATTTTATAGATAAGGAAAATGAGGCAGATGAAAAGGTTGAGTGATTGGCCCAGATTAATACAGCTAATGAGCAATCGAAGTAAGATTTAAAGTCAAGTCTTTCTAAGCCCAAATCATGTCTCCTTATTCATTAAGCCATTTAGCTGCCTCTGTTGTCTGGGCTAGAGTTCTCTAAGGTGAAGAGAAGAAGCCTGATACTGTATGCCTAAGGCACTGTGCTTGAACCAGGAATACAGACAAGTCACTTTAAGCCTCAGTTTACTCATCTGTAAGGCACCTAGGTGACGCTGCAAAGCATAGAGTTCCAGTTCTGGATAGAGGAAGACCTGAGTACAAATGTGACCTCGGACATTAATTGTGGTCAAATCACCCCATTTGCCTCAGTTTCCTCATTTGTAAAATGGCCTGGAGAAGGAAATGGCAAATGACTGCACTATCTTTGCCAAGAAAATCCCAAATGGGGTCACAAAGCATGTGGTCACACCTGAAAAATGACCAAATAACAATAAATTCTTTATCTGAAAAATAGGGATAAAAATTGCCTGTTTTCCATGGTTATTGTGAGAATCAAGTAAAATAACCGTGAAGAATACTCTTGACGATCTAAAGTTTAGATGAGCAAGAGCTATAACTGCTATATGCTTCCTGTGGAGGTTGTTTCTTATCTCTTTCCTTAAGCCTTAATTCTATCCTGAATATTTTCTCTCTCCTGATGTCCTTACATTCTACTCGGCTGAGGAAATTGAAACCGTCATTTCCTCTCCTCCATACCTTGCAATCTACCTAGCCTTTCCGTCAGCTTCAAAAAATGAATGGTTTCTTGTTAAAGTCAATGCTTGGATCATCCATTACATATTCTGAAAACTTGCTCCATTGAT
Source organism: Macrotis lagotis (assembly GCF_037893015.1). Taxonomy (NCBI): domain Eukaryota; kingdom Metazoa; phylum Chordata; class Mammalia; order Peramelemorphia; family Peramelidae; genus Macrotis; species Macrotis lagotis. The sequence goes on from NC_133666.1 coordinate 34,655,673, forward strand.
GAGATCATTCCCTCTCGTCCTCATTATCTTAAAAAGAAAACAAATGCTGAGGTCTCCACTCTCTTTTCAAAATTCTCTTTCTGGTTTCCTTTTCCTTTTCTTTATTTTTTCATTGGTTTTGATGAGAGGAGGGGGAAAGAGAGGAAAGAAAAAGGGGGGGAGCTTTACCTGACAGACTTGGTGTTTCTTTTTTTTTAAGATTTTTGCAAGGCAATGGGGTTAAGTGGCTTGCCCAAGGCCACACAGCTAGGTCATTATTAAGTGTCTGAGGCCGGATTTGAACTCAGGTACTCCTGACTCCAAGGCCGGTGCTCTATCCACTGTGCTACCTCGCCGCCCCTATCTCACACTTGGTGTTTCACATAAAATTCAAATCTTCCCTTTGATAGAAACCATCACAAAAGAAATATAGATAACTTCAATTACATGGAATTGGAAGGCTTTTTGCAGTATTAAAAGAAATGGAGTGAAAAACAAAGGGGAAGTTGTTGTTTAGGAAAAATAAGGACTGAGATACACAGGAACAAACACGCGTATGTAAGAACAAAATCTAACTGGATGTTGAGCAAAGTATGCAAACAGAAAGTTCACAAAAGGCAAATCGAAAACGTTGAAAACTCATATGAAATATTGTTCCATGTTACTAATTTTTAGAGAAATGCAAATCAACAACACTGAAAACCACTCATCTAACAAATTATCAGATGGCAATAGATAGGAATAGTCTACGTGGAAGGTTTTGTGTAAAGATAGCCATGCAGATACACTATTGGTGTTGTGAACTGGTCCCATCATTCTGGAAAGCAATTTGGAATTATACGGGAAAAAATGCCATTACTCCACTACCCTTTGGTCCAGAGAGACTCCTGTTAGGCAAATATTTTTGAAAGAAGCCAAAGAATGAATGAATGCTTTTTATGATAGAAAAAAAAATTGTGGCAGGGCTAAAAGAATTGCCGCATATGACTGTAAAGGATTATTACTTGGCAATAAGAAGTGAAAACTGTGAAGAATTCAGAGAAATGGGGGATATATATGTGATTTGATTCAGGGCAAAATGAAGAGAACAGGGACGGCGAGGTGGCACAGTGGATAGAGCACCGGCCCTGGAGTCAGGAGTACCTGGGTTCAAATCCGGTCTCAGGCACTTAATAATTACCTAGCTTTGTGGCCTTGGGCAAGCCATTTAACTCCATTTGCCTTGCAAAAACCTAAAAAAACGCACAAAACAAACAAACAAACAAAATGAAGAGAACTAAAAAAAATTGACAAAATAGTGAAAACGGAAAGAACTTAAAATGAAACGGAATACTATGCAATTGTGATGACTAAATTTGGCACCAAAGAAGAAATGAGAAAATGCAATTCTCTCCCTTCTTTGCCGAGGTGTATCACTATGGGATATGAGTTATCACATGTATGGACAGACTCATTTGATGTGCTGGTGAATTTTGCTAAACTGATTCTTTTTCTCTTTCTTGTTAAAAGGTTGTTAGAAGGGATAGCTTGCTGGGCAGGAAGGAGGGAAGAGATATATCCAGAAATAAAGTTGACACACGTACACTTGCCAAAAAATCTATTTTATGGAGAACTCACACAAGGTAAGGACTCACAGGGAGGTTCAGAAAAAGCAATACAAGGACACTCTAAAGGTCCTTCTTAAGAACTTTGAAATTGATTGGATACAATGAAAGACATTGGCAAAGGTTCACCCAGCATGACTTGCCCTCATCAGAGAGGATGCTGTGCTCTATTCTATGAGCAAAATTGAATTGAGGTAGCTCATAGGAAACGTGTGAGGTGCAAGTTTAGAGAAATTATCCCAGATGTTCATACGAACTATTTGTGCCCAATGTGTGCATTCTGAGCTCCTATTGGTCTGATCATCTACAGTCAGACATACTGTAACTTGTTTATAACATAGTGATGTCATTTTGGTTTTCTTTGATAATGAAGGACATGTCTAATATGGTGGTATGTTTTATATGATTTCACATGTAGGATGGGTATAATATTGCTTACCTTCTTATTGGGTGAGGGAGAGTCTTAAGGAAGGATAGAACTTTGTAATGCAAAATTTTTAAATTAATGTAAAACAATTAAATGTAATTGTAAAAAGAAAATGAAGAGAAAAATAACATTTAAATGACTATCTTATTAATACAAGTTGGTATAAAAAGAAAAGAAATGAAGGTAATATGAGAACAAAAATAATTCCCTTTACCCTACCATTTGCTCTAACTATCATTCCCTTTCTTTCCTTTCACAGTCAAACACGCTTTAGGTCCTAGCAAAAGTGATTTACAAACCTTAAAGATTCATACAAATGCTATTATCATCAACAACCAATCAACTGGGACATCTTGGTGATGCTCTGGGGGAATCAAGAAGACCTGAATTTGAATCTAGTCTCAGACGCTTACTAGCTGAGTGAGCTATTTGACCTCTGTCTGCCTCAGTCTCCTCTTCTGTAAAATGTGGGCAATAATAATCCCTGTCTCCCAGGGTCATTGTGAGGATCAAATGTAAAGTGTTTAGCACCGTGTCTGGTTCAGTGAAGAGACTTGATAAAGGTTTGTGCCATCTAACCCAGGATTAGACTGTTAACTATTTCATCTAAGGCCATCGACAACTCTGAACTGCTAACTCTTACTGACATTTCTTAGGTGTTTATTTTTCTTCACCTGTCTGTAAGCTTTTGACAGGCTTTTCCTTGCTATTCTTTTTTTTTAGGTTTTTGCAAGGCAAATGGGGTTAGGTGACTTGTCCAAGGCCACACAGATAGGTAATTATTAAGTATCTGAGGCAGGATTTGAACTTAGGTGCTCCTGACTTAGGTGCTGGCCACCCCATTCTCCTTTCTATTCTTCATAATTTCTTGTTCATAACCTTAGGGCTAGGGATCTTGGGAGTTCATATAGTCCAGACCCACCCCACCCTATTTTACCTACAAGGAACCTGACATCTATCAAGGGGAAGCAATTTGCCCAAGATTCCACAGACGGCAACTGGCAGAGATAGCATTTGAGTCTAGGTCTCCTTACTCCAAAATCCAACACTTTGTCCTTTTTAAAATATATATATATATATATATTTAATATTTTATTTTTTTCCCAATTACATCTGAAACACTTTTTACACTCTTTAAAAAATAGTTTTTTAGGTTTTTGCAAGGCAATGGGGTTAAGTGACTTGCCTAAAGCCACACAGCTAGGTAATTAGAAAGTGTCTGAGGCCAGATTTGAACTCAGGTACTCCTGACTCCAGGGCTGGTGCTCTATCCACAACCTAGCCGCCCCTCTTTTTAAAAATTTTGAGTTCCAAATCCTCTCCCTCCTTTCTCCTCCTTCTCTCACATTGGGAAGGCAAGCAGTTTGATATAGGTTTGTTTATTTTTCTAGTCTATTTCTTGAATATTAATTTGATATTCAAATTGGGCTCTGTTCCCTGGGTACAGGGGATGATCAAGCTTCAAGGTTTTTTTTTTTTTTGTGGAATTGTTTTCAGCGATAGTTGGCAGAGAGGGAGGGAAACATTTCTTTTTTCTTTTTTTTTCTTTTTTTTGGTAAGGCAATGGGGTTAAGTGGCTTGTCCAAAGCCACACAGCTAGGTAATTAAGTGTCTGAGGCCAGATTTGAACTCAGGTCCTCCTGACTCCAGGGCCTGTGCTCTATTCACTGTGCCACCTAGCTGCTCCAGGGAAACATTTCTAAGGTGATGGGATGTAAGAAGAGGTTGTGTTTTCCCCTTAACTGATCTGTGCTCTGGTCCCTGAGTGACCAGAAGCATTCTTTTGGGCCCAGGATCTGGGATCAGGGTTCTTGTTCTCCTGAGGCCACAAATTCTAGTGTACTGGTGCTCCTCCTCACCCTAGGATTGGGACCTGAATCCTCATATGGACAAAAGACAGAGTCCTGTACCCAGTCCCATAAAATGAATCCCTGTAATCTCCTGACTAGTTGTCTGATCCCCTTATCCTCTGTGGGCTGAGAACTTAGCAGAAGCAGATGTGGTGGAGGCTGCTACAGTCACCCCGCTATATATTCCTGCTTTCGCCCCTGGGTGATAGACCTTTCCTCCCAACCTTCTGAGTTGCCTTGGACTGAAAAATTGTTTGATCCCATGCTTTTGTAGGCTCTGCTCCTCCAGAATTCATCTTGAAGTATTATTTGAATTTAGGAGAGTTCAGCCAACTCTAGTCTCTTACCATCTAATTGTACATATTGGACAATATTACAGGTCAGCATCAATTGATGAGGCTCCTGCATACTAGTTATTATAGCCTCTGTCTAACAGGCTAGTACAATGCCTTGTAAATTGTCAATATTATATCTCTTGCTTAATTGTCTGTTTTATCCATGTTCAAGAGATGGCCTGGTCTAATGAAAAGCGTATATATTTGGTTTTTTCACTTGCTGTTTTTTCTTCTTGGTTATGAGGGCTGACTCACTGGGGAGGGGAAAGCAACCTGAGAGATGCTTGCAAAAATAGAGATAATATAAAAACAAAGTCTAAATGTTTTTAATCTGCTGAACATGGATTGGGACTCAGACAATCTCAGTTTGTGTCAGTTCAGCCCCAAGACGTGACCTTAAGCAAATCTCTTCAAATCTCTATGCCTCGAGTTTTTTATTCCTTTTATAGGAACAGCAAAATACTAGCAGGTTTGAGTTTTACACATCAGAGACTGGATGATGAATTCAAATACAATGAGTCCCCCTCTGTATTCTGTTTATTACTCTCCATAATTTCCGGGTCTCCTCTGTCTTCTCACCCTGGAAGCCAATCCCTTTTTCTCTTTGGTGGCTTCTTGGGGCCTCCATTTGGGGAAGGGAACAAGACCAGTCATTCTTCATTCCCTTCCCAGTTGTTTCTGATTGTCTAGACTTGGACACCTCCATCTCCCCGAAGGCTCCTCTCCCTCTCCATTTTCAGTACCCTTGGGTGTGTTGTGTTCCTCCATTAAAGTATAAACTCTTTGGAGAGCAGGAACTGACCTTTGGTTTGCATTTGTATCTTCAGGATTCAGCAGTCCCTGGTACACACACAGTGAATACTTAAAACATGTTTGTTTCTTGTTAGCCTGGTTTTTCAAAATCTAGGTTATTTATTGGAATGTAGTTTACAGCTGGAGTATGGCAGATATGCACACAGATGCTTTTCTTTACCATTCATGACTGTGGATGCATTATAATGGATATATATATATATATATATATTGAGATGGGGCAGGGATCACATTTTTCTAGGCTTAACTTCCCTAGGTCTCAGTTTCCTCATCTATAAAAAGGAGAGTTGGATTAGATGGTCTCTAAACTGTCTTTTTAGTCTAAACCAATGATCTTATGATCCTATATGTGAGCTTGGACAAATCACTTGACCTCTCTGTACTTCAGTTTCCTCATATGTAATTCAGGAGTTAGATTTGGTGACCTCTGTGATGCCTTCTAGCTCTATGATCTCCAGATGTGAAGTTCTCAAAAGCTGTAAAATAGGTGTACTATTGCCAGGATTATCTTCAATACTTGTTTCATTGGGTTTGTTTTGAAAAAAAAATACTTTATTTGGGTTTGCAATCTCTCTATACCTTCCTAACCCATCTTCATGAATCCTCAGATTGAAAAGACTCATCTGCTGATGTCCAGCTCTCTGGTGACGAGCCTCTCTGAGCTAAGGCAAACTGGTTTTTGGGTGACAGAGCCACATAACCTTACTGACAGATTTCTACTCAAAGCCTCCCTGGTCAGCTAGGTGGTGCAGAGGATAGAGCACTGACCTTGGAGTCAGGAGGACAGGAGTTTGAATCCAGCCTCAGACACTTGCCACTTACTGGCTATGTGATCTTAGACAAGTTACTTAACTGATTGCCTCCCATCCAGGGCCATCTCCAGTGGTCCTGATTCCTATCTGGTCCCTGGATCCAGATGGCTCTGGAGGAGAAAGTGAAGCTGGTGACTTAGAACAACCCCACTTCCCTCGAAACCAATTCATGTGCTGGTCATGGCATCACCTCCCTTAACATTGTGGTCTTCTCCAAGAATGAAGAGCAAACATCACTCAAAGCCTCCTTATCATCTATACCCTGAAGAGATCATGAAATAGGGTAAAAATCCCACATGTGCCAAAGTATTCACAGCAGCCCTGTTCGTAGCTGTAAAAAAACTGTAGTTTGAGAGGACGCCTATCCGTTGGGGAATGGCTGAACAAATTACGGCATACGGACGTGATGGAACACTATTGTTCTGTAAGAAATCAGCAGGGACGGGATTTCATAAAAGTCTGGGAAGACTTGCATGAATTGATGCTAAGTGAGATGAGCAGAACCAGAACATTATACAACACTAACAACACGGGATGATTATCACTCCTTGAAAGCAATAATCAAGGACAATTTTAGGGGATTTCTGATGAATACCATCTGGATCCAGAGAAGGACTGTAGAGTTTAAATGAAGATCAAAGATTATTATCTTCAATTTTAAAGAGTTGTCATATGTATTATGTGATTTTGCTATCTCTAATGCTTTCTTTCCTCCTTTTGGATCTGTTTCCTCTCTCAACACATTTAATTTGGATCTATGTGTGTATCATGGAAGCAAATGGAAAGACTATATCAGAGTACCTTCTGTTTGGGGGAGGGAGGAAGGAAGCGAGGGAGAAAAAAATTGTAAAATTCAAAACCTTACAAAAAATGATTGAAAGAAATTACCAGTGTATGTAATTGGAAAATAAATAAAATAGATAAATTTTTTTAAGAAAGTCTCCCTATTTGGTGACCCACACTCCACTGGTTGAATCCAGGGTCATCTCTGCGTCCATAGTCATTTTATCCAGATCACAGGTGAACAAAGTAACAAATATGTGAAAAATATTTTCCTTGAATAGCTTCCATTAGTACAGATCATAGACCATCTAGGTAAGGGTTCTTAGCCTCTTTTGTGTTGAAGACCTATTTGTTCTCTGACTCCTTCTCAAAACAATTTCAAATGTATAAAATAAAATACAGCAGATTGAAAAGGAAATCAATGATAGTAAAATAGTTGTCAAAATACTTTTCTTAAAAAACAAGTTTATGGAAGCCCAAAGGGCTATAAAACTCTGTATCCCTTTGATTAAGCATTGCCAGGTCTGTATCCCAAAGAGATCATAAAGAAGAAAAAGGACCCACATGTACAAAAATAGTTCTAGCTGCTCTTTTTTTGGGGTGGCTACGAATTGGAAATTGAGGGGATGGCCATCAACTGGGGAATGACTGGACAAGTTGTGGTATATGATTGTAATGGAATATTGTACTATAAGAAATGATGAGCAGGATAACTTCAGAAAACACTGGAAAGACTTCGATGAACCAATGCAAAATGAAGTGAGTAGAACCAGAAGAACATTGTACACAGTGCAACAGCAACATTATACAATAAAAAACTATGAATGACCTAGCTCTTCTCAGCAATATGATGATCCAAGACAATCTCAAAGGACTCATGATAGAAAATGCTATTCGCCTTCAAAGGAAGAACTGAGGTTGTCTGAATAGGCTGAAGCATTCTTTTTTTTCTCTTTTTTGAGTCTTCTTGCACAAAATAATTAAGTGATTGCATATGTATAACATCAGCTAGCTTACTGTCTTAGATAGGGATGGAGCGAGGGATAGAATTTGGAACTCAAAATTTGAAAAAAAGAATGTCAAAAATTGTTTTTACATTTAATTGGGGAAAAATAAAATCTTAGTTAAAAAATGTTCACATAACCGAGAAAAGGAAACCTCATCTAGGGTTAATCAACAAGGCCTGAATAGTTATCCAAAGCATATAGCCACTTGGTGATACTGGCTCCAAATGAAGAGCAGTCCTACTTAGGAGTGAGTTAGCATTATTATCAAGTTGTAGTTTAACTAATGTAATTCCACCTTTTTTCTTTAAGGGGAGAAAACTGAGGTCCAGAGAGTTTAAGTGATCCATCCAGGGTCTCACAGCTAATTCCTACCAAAAATAGCCGTTGAGGCTGGGTGCCTTGAAGCCTAGATCTCTGGTTTCCCATTATACCATAGCTACCTTTTTTTTTTTTAGTTTTTTTTTTTTGCAAGGCGATGGGGTTAAGTGGCTTGCCCAAGGCCACACAGCTAGATAATTATTAAGTTTCTGAGGCCGGATTTGAACTCAGGTCCTCCTGACTCCAGGGCTGGTGCTCTATCCACTGCACCACCTAGCTGCCCCTCATAGCTACCTCTTATCTAGTATACCCAAATCCTCTGATCTGATAGCATGCTACATGCCTAGATGTTAATTTACTAGCATAGATTATAATACCGAGGGATAGATGGAGATGAAGTTACTCTTTAGGTGAGTGACCCTGACTAGTCACAGCTGTTTCCCATAGTTCTCTTGGTCTCAAGAATGCCCCAAACCTTTAGAGATATGACAGCCAGTACCAGAGGTCTTGCAGTAAACAGAAGGAATGTTTTATAGAGCTGAGAACCTTTTTCTCTTGGTGGTGGTAGTGGGGGATGGTGGTTGGGAGTTTCAGCTTAAGCAGGGTCTCTAGGAAAAGGGAGGATTTGGTACAAGTTCAGCTTTGTCCAGCTGGTGTTAAACCTCCACACTCCATGTTTTCTCCTCCTGGGAACAAGTTCTGGGAATATTCACAGGCCCAGGGTGATGCCTGTAGGTCCAGGGAAGTTGAAATTGGTCTAACCTTAAACCTATATTCACAATATTGGCCACGGCAGTAATACGATGTATATAGCGTATATGAAACAATTAAAAATGTCAACATTTCAAACCAATGCTATATGGTACAGTAAATAAAACATCTGGTTTAGACCCAAGAAGACCTGGCTGACATTCTGCCTCAGACAATTATCTGCGTGAATATGAGAAAGTCACGTTCTACAAACCTCAGTCTCTTCACCTATAAAATACGAACAAAAACACCTACCTCACACAGGCTTATTGTGAGAATCAAATGAGATAATTATATAAAGTATTCTTTGCAAATTTTAAGAGTGCTCTATGAATGTCAGCTATTGTTACTTTTGTTGCTAAAGAAAATCATGCATGGAAAGCACTGCCAAACTTAAAGTGTATTTAAGTGGTTAACATTATTTTTTTCTTTCTTAAGAGTCTATTCTTATTGAGAACTGATGATATGAAGTATCTATCATGTAGAGTGTTCTTTACAAACCATAAACACTATCAGAACATGAGCTGTTATTGTTTGGGGTGTCAAATAAGACCAGGTACAAAAAACTTTTCCAAAACTTAGTGATAATAATTAATGAGATCACGGGATGTAAAGGATGTTTCAAAGCATTGTATATATCATACTGGGATGTGAGCTATTGTTTTATGCTCCTCCTCTTCGTGGCCCATGCAGTCTATATAACAATCATTCTAGGACAAGTCACCACCCTGCTACTATTCTTTTGTGTTTAGCATCTGGCGAAATTTCTAACATCTGGATAAAATGACTGGATTAGGCAAGAGGTAGGGGAGGGGTGGGAAGGGGTGTGGCAATCAAACAAACATATGAGAATCTAGGCTCGTTTTTTATTGGCTACATGAAAATATCTTCAAGACAACTCTAATAGTAGGAAATCAGGGATGATACTGACTTCTTCCTGTGTTATTATTATCTATCAACTATCTGTTACATTTTTCTTGGTACTGAAATACTCTTTAGCTTGCTCTCCCTGAACAGTTGAAAGTTAATCAAGCTCCCAGACAATTCCATTGCCAACTTGGCATCTTTAAAAAATAACCAGGCCAAGAAGTTAATGAGATCATACCAAAGTTTATTGATTACATCAAACGAAAAATCTCGGTAATGAAAAAGACAATTTGCATTCATAAAAAGTAGCATTCACATTCAAACTGTTATAGAAAGCCACCATGTGAATGTATAAAATTGCTTAGGTGGAAAAACCTCATGATATTGGTATTCCACCTTTGCAAGCTGCACAATGCACGAGACGTACACATCGATATTTGATATACGATATGGGCACAGGAGCAGCCTATTCCACAGCTAAGCACCTTGAGGAGTTTTGCAGTTTTACATCTCGCTGGTGTGAATGTAGTTGGTATCCAAGGAACACATGGTCTTCACTCAGTGTATCCCATCTTCCTACTCTGGAGAACAACTCTGAACAACTTGACATGGAAATGCTACTTTGGATCATTCCAAATTACACCAACACAGGGGTAGCGGATTCCATCATATCGTTCCCTTCCTGCCAGCATGGCTTAAATAGAATGGCTAAAGAGCTGCAAACTATTACTAACGACACTAGACAGCATTCTTCCCACATTTGTTTTACTTTCCCTACCCCACCAACAGTGACCCTATGCTGGGCTCTTTTGATTCATTACTAAAATCTGCAAAAAAAAAAAAAAAGACAGATGCCTACAAGAGGCATGTACAATGGTGGACCCATTGCCATGCCCAACTGTTTGCTGCAATATGACATGATAAATGATATGTGCCTTGCACATAGTAAATATTGTTTGAATGAATGTAGGACTATAATCTATAGCAGAAGTATGGCTTTAAACTTTCTTTTCTTTTACTTACAAATATGACTTGAAATTCTTGCTTTAAAGTCCCTTAGAAATAGAGATGTATTCTAGCTTTAGAGTTTTTATAACCACAGTGGCATAAATATCTACAACAGCTTTGTACTTGAGAAATCTTTCATTCCCCTCTATTATGCGTATTCACAGTGTCCACAGTTCATTTGATGGGAAGCTATCTAATCCCTTTCTGTCACTTTACAAAGAAATAAACTCAGGATCAGAGAAGGGAAGGGACTTGCCCAAAGTCACCCAGATAGTAAGTGGCAGAGCTCAGATTCTAACCCAGCTACTCTTGACTCCAGATCCCAATCTTTTCCCTCTGATGAGGCTTGGTTTCTCTTTCTTCCTACAAGAAGGGCAAAATCAACCCCCCCCCCAAACAAACATTTTTCCTTCATTTCAACATTTCTGATTCTATTTGTAGAACATTTTGGTAAGCATTGCACTATACCAGACAAAATATACAAATGTAACACTGATGAATGAGCACCTAGGAAAATAGGGAAAAAATGATCAGTCAAGACTGCAATGGGGTCCGATAACCAAAATTGCACCAGTCCTAGCATTTACAAAAGACTCCACATAAACATGGACAAAAAAAAAACAATAGAAGAAACTGTGTTCAATGTATCGATAGAAATTGCACCGATCAGATTTTGAAACCAAGATATAAGACATTACAAACAATAATAGGTATGCCAGATGGCGAATCAAACAGAATTGGAAACTGACATGAAAATATTTCTAAAAGACTGATTCAATTTAAAAATCAAATGTAATCACCTTTATAAAAAATATATATATATATATACATATTTGGTTGGTTGGTTGGTTAAAAAAACACAAAGTGTATATAGTTCTCATTTATTTCCATGTTTTCTATGAACTTTTTAAAGGGGCTACATCTTCCATACAGGCCAACAGAACTAGGGTTCACCATGACTTGAGCCAGATGAGAGAAGGGAGAAAGGCCTTTTATTCATGGTGACCCTGCCATGGTCTCAGGAGTTGGTTGAGCAGCAATCTTAGTGTGACATTAATTCACAGACAGCAGGTTTCTAACAGACATCATAAACTTCTTCCTTTTCAACATAAAACATACAATGCTATGATTACATTGATTTTTGTGCAAATATAATTTTTACCCACCTTCCTCTCTCATGTCCATAGGGTTCTGTTTGCTTCAAAATGACTTTAAATAACCTTCAGTGATATGAAACAGTAATGGAATATTCTCAAGTCCAATCAAACCACTCAAAGTGGTGTTGGATCCGCAGAACAGAAAAAAGGCAAGGACCAAGTCACCCTCTTCAGCATAATTATCTGCTGCTAATCTTCTCTCCACAGAGATGTTTGACATATAGGTTTTTCCAGCGAGTTTGTCAGAGCAGGACACAATTTGACATATGAGCAAACAGAAAACACTTAACAGCTCCCCCGATACACAAAGGGGGTTTGGCAATCAACACATTTCACAATGAAAAACATTTACTCCAACCTTTTCATAGACTACTTTTGGAGGAGTTTGATGACTTAAATATTTATCTCATTCAGCAGGAAAAAACAAAAACGAGTGATTGAGACAGGCTACTTCTTTTGCCAGGCAAAAAAGTAATGTCAGCAAAATGCATTCATTCTCATTACAGGATTCTTACATTACAGCATTTAAATTCCATGTTCTTTAACTCATTGCTTGAGTTAAGGATTTTTGTTTGTTTAAGCACCCATTTTGTCATTTGTATTAAAATATTTGTGGAGTTACAGTCGAATTTTAGCTAATCTCTATGGTATGCATTTCTTAGACTTTTGAGGGTTTTGCCCTAGTAATACCCCCCCCCCCCCGCCTCCCCCCGCCCATGACGCTTCAGGGGAGCAAGACTGCTTACAACAATGGCGTTATCATTTAAGGATTTAAAGTCATGTGGTTCAGAGGACCTTCCTCCTGGAGCCCAGAAGTAAGAACAGGCATGAGTTCAAGTTGTTGCATTTCAAGTATCCTGAGATGATAACATTTTTTGCAGCAGCCTCTTCCAGCATCTTGTCTTAGACGTAACCATTGCCAATAGTCTTGTAGGACACTAACATAGGCAGCTCCAAATTTGAGGCCTGCAAAATTTTTCAAAAGATACAACACTTATTTTCAAAGGTCTATTTGAAGGAGCCCGCGTAGCCAATTTGTAGGCAAGTTGGAAAAGTCAATCAAATAGAACATTTTGTGAAAAGATTTATGGTACTGCCTTAAGAAAGCGCCAAGTTTTAGTCACATAGAGGAAATTAAAAGAGGACAATAAGTAAAGACAATAAACCCCTCTGTCATTCACGATTGAATAGCTTCAGACTTACTTTGCTCTTGGGCTGCTCCAGGGTTTGCCTAACAATTTTGACCCAAGAAAGGCGGGGTGGATCTGGAGTCAGAGCACCTGGGTTAGAATCCGGGATCTGCCACTTACTATCTGTGTGGACCTGGGCAAGTCACTTCCCTTGGCTGGGCCTCAGCTTCCTCCTCTGTAAAATGAAGGGTTTGGGATGGACTGGATGGACTCTGATGTTCCTTCCAGCTCTAGACCTATGATCCTAGGTGTGACCTTGGGCAAGTCACCTCCCCTCCTAGATCCCAGTTATTTCCTGTGTAAAATGAGGTCTTGGACTAGACGACCTTTGAGATTCCTTTCAGCTCAAGATCTAGGATCCTAATGGCTAGATGATCTCTGTGAAACCTCAATCAAAACCTATAAATCCAGTGGACTTCAAATATTGTGATTCTTTGTCATTTTGGAAGAGGAAAGATGAAGATACAGTCAGAGGGGTAGGAGCTGGCCTAAGGTCAAAGAGCTTGGAAGGGATCGAGACAGCTCTTAAATCCAGGACAGAGATCTTAGATCTTGAGCATTCGGGGACCTTAGAGGTCATCTAGTTCAACTGGGTCATTTTACAAAAGATGAAACTGAGGCCCAGTGAAGTGACTCGCCCAAGATCACACAGAGAATAAACAGCAGAGATGGGATTTGAACTCAAGTCTTCTGACATCAAATCCAGTGCTCTTTCACCAGGATGCCTCTCTTTTTGTTAAAGAGAACAAGCACATTTAACTTTTGTGAAAATGGAACAAAACAGACAACCACCAAAAAAGCAACTCATCCATTCTCATCCTAGCAGGATAAGAAATGGTGGAGGAAATCCCAGAGCAGCCTAAGTCTGGGTTTACTTATGCAGCCTCAACACCTGACCTGGAAATTAAGGTCCAAGAAGCTATATAGGGGGATATAACCTTAAATAAAAACAATGCAGGTCAAGTCTCTCCCGGGAGGGCAAAACTACCAGCTGCCAATGAATACCTGTCAGGAGAATTGGGAAGTCATTTCATTTACTAGGGAAAAGTAATCAGTGGCTGAGTCAGTCCAAAAGGATAAAGCAGGCCCAGAGCAGCTCTTGAACTAAATGAAACTTTCTGCTCCCCCCCAATAAAGCAGCAGACAACAGAGATTAATGGACAACAGAGGGTCTGACTCAAAGGACAAGACTGGCGCAGTGGGAAGAAAGCTGGGCTAGGAGTTGGGTGACCCAGGTTTTGGTTATAGCTCTTGCCACTTATTGGTTACATGGCTTGAGAAGAACCTGTTGCCATTCCCTGGGACTCAGTTTTCTTCTCTGTAAAACGAGAGGGTTGAACCATTCAGTTCATAGGATTTTGAGTCGGAAGGGTCCTTAATCCAACCCCCTCATTTTACAAAGGAAGAAACTACAGTTCAGGGAGGGGAAGTCATTTGCACAAGGTCATCCCAGTAATACTAACTTTCAGTGATAACATATTGTGACTCAGGTGGGAAAAAGGGAATCGCTCTGTGCTATGTTGCATTTTAGAAAGCATCTTCATATCGATGACCAGTAGAATGTAACCCCATCAAGGATGGGGCCACTTTATTTTTAAAATACTTATTTAATTGAATTCTTGATATCATGGAATCCCTTTAAGGACCCAAGGGGGAAATTGTGTCCAAAGTTACATAGCTAAGTAGAGAAGCTGCGATTTGCAACCAGTCTTCTGACTTCTGCTCCAGTTTTCTCCTTAGTACACCCTGAATTATAAGGCTGATTTTCAAATATCATTCTCAAAGTGATCCTACAATTTGATTTGGGGTGGGGGTGGAGGGTAAAGTAACCACCAGACTTTGTTTGAGTGCTGTTCAATGGCTACCTCCTAACGCGCCCAGTAGTCACTTTTCCATTGACAAGCAGGCAGGGGGAGAACTCAGTAATGAGATGATATAAGATGATCATGAATGAACAGGCAGAACCAGGATGCACTATCCCTCCCGCCAAGTATTTTCCCCAGGGAGTGTAATGTACTCTAACATAAAGGGCATAATCTCAAAATATGAGCGTGCAGCAAAGCATGCACTTACTCATTCTGCCCCAATATGATGGGCTAAGCCACTTAGCCAGATGTTGCCTGATCAATATTGTTTTATAGGCAAGGACCCACTAGAATGCTTATCCCAGAATAGCTGGGAAGATTTTTACCAGAGACTTGAAACTTGAATAAAACTTGACAAAAAAAAAAAAAATCCCAAGCTCCCAAGCAAAAAAAATCTATAATTAGGGTAAAATGGTTAATCTGGCTACATTTTTAGAATGAGTAATTTACAAAAATGTTTAACATACCTTTGGAGACAGGACCAACAGTACAAGGAGGCACAGACAAACTGAACGGCAGATAATCCCCTAATTCTAACAAACATGCAATGCTAAAACTTATTTGTTATTTTATAGATGTGATCTTGGAATACACATTTTTCTACTTTCCAAATCTTCAGATAAATGCAAATTAGATGTCTAGACCATCAAAAATTAGGAATGAGCATAGCTTAATGGTGAAAAGACCATGACGAATGTGTCTCACTGGTTAAATTGGCTCAGTAGAATATAAGCCACATGAGGGGAAGGGCTGTCTTTAAATGAAGAACAAATCTCCCCCCCCCCCCACCACCTTGTTTCCCCAGTACCTAGGACAGCATCTAGAAGATGGCAAATGATTACTAAATATGAAGGATGAAGCTCTGAACATTCCTCCCCTATGCTTTCCAAGGCTCAACCACGTTTTCAAAAATTGCTCATTGTATTCCAAGGCCTGCATCTTGATGCTTCTCAAAGACTACAAAGTGCATCACACTGACAGCAGAAACCAAAAGAGTAACATTTTCATCTTTTTTCCTCTTAATGGGGTTAATATTTGTCATGAAAAGCCATCCTATTTTTTAGTATGAGGAGGTACCTGTTATAAAACAATAGATTCGTCTGAGAATGTTCGTAAAAGGAGAGGTCTGACCGAAGGTCTGGCTGATAATGAATCAGATGCTTTTCTACAGTTCAGATTTTTCTGTAACGGTGAGGCAAAAATACTTAGAGCATTTGAAGTTCTTGCAACCTACCTGATGGCACACAGTGAAAAACTTAGAACATGTACTAATTTCCCACCAAATATACAAAAGACTAAACTCAACAATAATGTTCATAGCTCAACAACTAATCTTGTTTGGTTTGCAAAAAACTCAGCTTTTAACATGGTTTGTATGCTGGAAGCCAAACTTGGGTGTCTGCAAATGGCAGTGGCAAAGAACATAGTAAGCATAAGATCTGGCTAATAAAGCTTACCATCCTTTTCATTGCTATTTAGTGCATTATGCTAGGACCACATGGGATTCTCAAAGTAAAAATCTGGGCAAAGGGTGCCATCGTGATACATAAGGCCCCTTTTCCCACTTTCTGCTTTCCTCATAATTGTCCTGTGGAACTATACAGAGGAAGTATAATCATCCTCATCTTACAGAGGAAGCAACTGAGGTTAATAGAAATGAAGGAACTTGCCCAAGGCCACCCAGTGAGCGAATGGCAGAGATGGGATCCCAATCCAAGTCTTCTTTAAGTTCAGCATTCTTTGCACTACATCAAGTCATCTCTCAAGGGGGAGAAAAAAAACAATTCTGAGCCCTGCTGTGTACCTAATACTTGTTGAAGTGACTTACAGTCCAAGTTCTTGTAAATTGTTTCCTCTCCAGGCTGTCAATTTTAGAAGGTGAAACACATGATCTTTTCAAAGATGACAAAATATACTACGCAGCAATAGAGGAGGTGGAAATGAGCCCTAAGGAGTCATTTTTTTCCATAAAGAGGACAAAATAAAGATGCAAAGCAAAGCAGAAGGCGAGGCAGTTTGTAGACAGTAAGAAAATAAATCACCTTATTCACTCCAAGAGAAACTGTGATTGCTGGAAGTTTGAGAAAGCATGAAGATAGTAGATGCTCCTGAGGAGGGGAGGCGTTGCGTTACCTTGGTCACAAATGCACAAAGGGTGGGAAGAAAAAGAGAAATGCAGAAACCAAAGAAATGTAAATATGTAACATTTTTTAAAAGCAACTCTGAGAATTTTAAGCCCAACGTGACAGCAGCTTGGAAAATAAATTTATTTTCTATAGCCAAGATAGCGCTAGAAAAATAGATCACTGGTCTTTGGGAGTTGGGAAAAAGGTGGGCAGGACATTCTTCTCTCCATATCTTGAGCTAAACTTCACCATTTACAGAGGAAGGCTCCCAGTATACTGGGTAGGCCCCCTGTGGGGACCTTATAGGAAGAAATGGACTAGAGTCACTCAGGATGATCAGGCATGGAAAGGTTGTGATCTCTGTTAGTGGAAGGAACTTCCCAATTGAGATCACAGAACCATGGGGATAATTTGTATCCTAAGGAAAAACACCCCTGTTTCTGAATGAAGATCATCTCGGCTTCTGAGTAGACTCTTGTCCAAAATCCACCCATCTTGACATCGTTTCATTCCCAAAGCTCTGGTCAGGTCATATATTCAGCTTCTCATCAATGAATCTACACTGGAATGCCTCCTCTCTCCAACCAAGTGACCCCAAGATGACAGGCCTGCCACTCAGGTACCACTGGTTCAAAGGAAGGTAACTGGTCCAGTCTTAACAAATCAACACAAACCAGACTGAGTTCCTACTGGAGAAACCTAACAACTTCTGCTCAGGTCATACGCTGGGTTATAAGGTATGGGAGAATATGTTCCCTTGATTTCCTAGAAAAGTTAGCCTCTGCAAACATGACTCAATAAAGCACAGGAAAACCAAGCCAGTATTCAATTCTAGAAATAAAAATCAGAAAAACAGACTTAAGAGGAACCATTTAGCCCCTCATTTTTACCGAGGAGGAAATGGAGGTCCTTATTAAGGGAAGTGACTCATCCAAGGGTACCAAGCTAGCAAGTGGCAAAACTAACAAATGAATATAGAAAGACAGTAGAGGAGCATGCAAAGGACCCTGGATTTGGAGTACAGGGACCTGAGTTCAAATCCCTACTCTGTCATTTGCTTCCTATGTGACTGGAAATTGTTCAACTTCTGTGGACCTCACCTGTGATAAATAGAGGTGGACTAGATCATTTCTAATACTTTTTCCCTTTCTATGATTAAATAAAGAGGTGGACTAGATTATTTCTAATATTTTTCCCCTTTCTAAATCTAGGAGTCTGTGGCCTATTTTTAATCCCATTGCTTGCTCTAATACACCAAGCTGTTCTTAGTTCTATTTTCCTTGAGGTCAAGATGGTCCAGTTCATTTTATTCTCTCAATGGCTAATGAAACACTAAAGTAAAAATCAGGTAGAGAAAGTAACACCTGCAGCCAATATAGCCTAATAATGACACATTTTAAAGCTTTGCTATTTTACACATTAACACAGCTATACTTCATTCCCTCTTCATATTCCTCCTTGAGAAAACAGATTCTGCTGTTTCACTAATGGTGGTAACATGTCAGTTTCACACTGATTAAGCTTGGCAACGTGAGTAACAGACAAACCTTCATCTTCTCAAAATCAGCACCTACTTCCTAAATATACTTCCAGACCCCTGACTCTGACTTTCCTTTCCTGTGCCACAAAACTCACACAATACCAAATATTCCTCTGGTGAGGAGGAAGACGAGGACAGATCCTACCAAAAATGCCCGTCACAAGTCCAATTCTGGTCATATTTCCCTGCCTTGCCTCTGAAAAAAAAGCCCACCCAATTATTAGTAATAAATGTAACACCTGGAAATAAGAGAAAAATGAATGCAGTAATAAACCAAGTTGGGATGGTATTACAATAACTTCAGAATGAAAAAAATTAAAAGAGAGATAAAAAAAGGCAATGAATACAGTGGGAAGAGGTGTTCTAAACGATTTAAGACTGATGCTGCTAGGAAGGAAGTAGAGGAGGAAGGGTGTGCACACATATGTGAGTATCTGTGTCTGTGAGTTTATGTGTAGATGTGTGTGTGTGTGTGTGTGTGTGTGTGTGTGCGCAAGTGTATGTGGGGTGAGGGAAGGGGGAGCACAGTGATCAGGTTTTAAATCAAGGTTCAATTTCCATGACCCTCTAAAATCACCCAGCACATTTCCACCTTGGCTATTGGCATGGTTAATGGGTCATATGACCACATTGTATGACATCGGGATTAGAATTCACTGGAGATCTCTCTGGGTTAAGGGTTGACAGAAGCACCCCTAATGCCTCAGAGCCCACTGCTGCTGCTGCAGAGACTTAAGCAGCAGCTGAATCAGATGAATAAATCTCTTTGAACACCTTAATCCGTCTCAAAGCAATTTTCCTATGAAGAGGGCTATCCTTTCTTAGGGCTTTTCCTCCTGCTGGAGGCAATTACCTAAGTCATTGCCTTTGCCATTTAAGATCACTAGAATAAGGCAAAGAAAACAAGAGAATTTTCAAATGGGGTACGTGTCCCCACCACTAAGTCATTGCCTCTGGGTTTATGAAAATGGGAGCTCAATTCTTTTCCTTTTGCCTTGCAACATGTTAGTGAGATGGGAAGTCCAAGTGCCTTGTCACTACTTTATACAAGAGGAAGTTGGGGGTCTAGATGAAAGGGGTGATGTACTCAGGGCTCACAGACCTAGAAGGGGTCCAACTTAGGCTTTTGAAATCCAAAATGGGCCAAATGGCATGGTATTCATGTCTGACTAAAAAAAAAAATACCGAGAGTCTATGTGAAACCTACTGCTTTGTCTTGCTCTTCTACTTTTTGTGTTATAGACATATAAACCTATACAATTCCAGAGTATTTTAATGATGTTTCAAAGTCCTAAGGATAAACAATGTTGACAATTGCAGGCATAGCTTTTAGAAGGCTATACTATTGGAATGTTGATCTGGTGTCCAGATGGTGACAATGCCCACGTCACCATTCCCAACTAAGCATATATTGGAAGTATCATTTCCGCTTCCTAATATAAAAGAAGTCCTGCATGTCTTAAGTAGCTGGAGGCCCCTCCCTGAAGTCAGGGAAACCTGTGTTTGAGTCCTCCCTCTGACACCTATTCGCTGTGTGACTTTGGGCAAGTCATTTAACCTCTCATTGCTCCAGGTAACTCAACTCAGGGATTTATCTAAATGTTCCCTCTAGTGATAAATCTATATCTGTGAAGAGAGTTTCTATACTGAGTAAACCATTGTTCTGAAGGAGAGTGAGAGAAGAAAGTGATAGAGACAAAGACAGGCAGAGATAGATAAGCTCCCGTGTTCCCTAGGCTTTGTAGAGAATCAGTGCAGGAAGAGACCTTCTCCTTTAGGCTCCATTCATACAGTTTACATATGAGAGAAGTGAAGCCCAAGGAAGGGGAGAGAATGGCTTAACTTCCACTTGTAAGCAATGGCAGGATGGGGGCTCCTACTTTGGTCTAATGATTACTCAAGACAGTATTCTTTCCATTGCCCCATGGTTCCCTCTTTCGACAATGGAGACCAAATACCACTATCAGTTCTCAGGCTGGGAAGGTATTTCACAACGGAAGTTACTTCCAACCTATGAGATGATATATGTGGAATGTTTGAGGGCAATGAGTTTTCAAATTCACAGAAACACCTTTATATAATGTAACCAACCCTCCCACCCCTACTCCTCACCCCACAGTGAACAGTAAGGGAGAAAACCTGTGAGATCATTCTCTAGACCAGTCTCTTCCTGAATAGAGTATGGTAGTATATTTTCCGTTTGATGTAACTGAATGTGTACTATGAGAAGCCACATTCTATTTGGACTATCCCGAACTGTTTAAAACCATCGATATCTTTGAGTATCTTTGAAACTAAGGACAGTTTTATATTGGCTGAACAGTTGCAGTGTTAACCAAAAAGTGGACATGGCCTCATCCCTGTTAGATGTTCATAGATGTTCAGGACAAGAAAGGATCTAAAGAATTACCTAGTGAAACCCCTTTCATTTGATTGGTAGGGGAAGATACTTGCTAAAGATCACATGGCTTCTGAGTAAGCACATCAAAAGTAGCTGCCCAATTCTAGATGGACATACTATCATCCAAAGCCTTGGCTATATGTAAGAAAAGATTAGGTGAACTTCTAACATATTGGTGAGGCAGAGGAGGGAGGGAGCAGAGGTTGCTTTGCTTTCTTGGTCCATATTTCCCTCAATGGCTTTCCAGTCTCAAAATAACAAGTCATATCAGGATAGCATCTGGTGCCTCTCCCAAGTACAGGTCACCAAGTGAATTCATTACCTGCCTCCTTGGAATAAGTAGTACTTACCTCCCCCTTGCCTTTCATGTCTGATGCCTGTTCCAGAAGTATGTGGTCTGTGGTGCAGCCCCTACCTTCCAGTCTATCTCTCCTAGGTGAGAGATGGGGATTTACCAAGATTCCTCAGGGTATTAGGGTTCGCTGGCCCCAAAGGGTTTGCCATCTGCCACTCACTTGAGGAAAGACTAAGATGTCTAAATTCCCCTCTTTTTCCCAAAGTGGTGGGAAAGGAGGAGAGTGGGAAGTTTGGGGTCAAGGGACAGGAATGTTGGAGCTGAAAAGTACATCAATGTGTAACCCACAGTTCTTGGCAGGGGAAGGGAGAAAATAAGGAGGAGGAGGAGAGGAGAAATGGAAACTAGATAGGACAGGAAAAGGTCAGATTCCTATATAGAATTCTGGCCAGCATTGGGAAGGACTCTATTATTTGACCCCAAATCCACCCTCACATCCTCAATACACACGCTACTAGGGGTATATAGTCAATGTGTTTATAGATTAGTCATGGGGAAAATGATCTGTGGTAACTAGAATGCTCACAACCCATAGAACCTCTTTATTTCTTCTCAATGATACTATCAGCCTCCTGATACCTTAAAGACTGTCAATGTCGACCTAAAGTGGGGGTGGGGGGGAATCTGAGGGCCCCAGGGAAGTCAATGGATATAATAATGCATACAGCAACTCTCTGAAACCCCACCAACACCCAGCCCACCTAGAGTTACCCCTCAAAGAGGACACCAAACAAGCAAACAGTTAACTGGAAATTTTATTGCTGTGAGAGTACACAGCTGCAGAGGCACTACGTGGTCATTGGTACTGGTATCCTTGAAGGCAATGGCAGTTGTGACTGGATGGCCGGACATTCCAAACATCCCAGGTAAATGTGGTGACAGATTCCCAGAAAGAGGAATCTTAAATTTGTCAATATATGCCCAAAACTCTATTCACATTCTTGTATACCTCCAGCCACTGGTTGGAGTCGAGGGGACCAAACTGATGATAAAGTCGGCACTCAAGGTAGGCGGTAAGATTAGAAGGAAGAGCATAGTGAGTGGGGGACCCCCTGTAGGAGACATAGCCCTGCCATCTACAAAGGTCCGATGGTTGGACGAGAAATTGAAGAAGCAGTCGGGCATAGATCCCGGGATTCAGAGCTTCCTGCACTATAGCATCATCTAGATACACAGGAATAGGTTTGAAAGTAATATTATCCAGAATACCTGGGAATTCACTCACTGTCAGGCTTCCCTGGAGGGGGAAAATGGAGAAGACAGCTTATTGGAGCAGGGTATACAAACCAGAGCTAAATATACAGATATAGCTTCAAGATTACATTCTTTGACCCCCCCCCAGCCACCCTCCAGCCACCAATCCCCTCTGTTTAGATCTCTTAGTACTCCTAATGAACCTTCCCAATATTGCATGTGCCCCCATACAAGGGTATGCCATGATAAGAAGGGCCCCTCGTGCTGAAAAATTATCAGGGATGACTGCTACAACAGATAAGCCTGCATTTTCCAGAAACCCCAAATACCAGACAGAAAATGGGGTACAGTGAGCTAGATTTCATCAAGAAAACAAGGAGATTCATGCTGTCCCAGCAAATCTATACTTTGTCATTGCTTACTATCTCTTGAAGGTTTAAGAGTCATATGGGACCTTGGATGGTGGAGGAGTGAAGGAGGCGAAGAGGAAGAGGGGAATTGTACTTTTCCCTTACCTCATTCAACAATCAAACCCATGTCTTAGTAAAGGATCTTGGACAAATCATGACTGCTGTCTCCCCTTCATGATGCTCCCTCTGCTGGTGGGTTAGAGTGGAGCTTCACCTTATAATTTGGTTGGGAGTCCAAGGCAAGCCTGACCTTAGCACAGGTCACTCAGTGACTTAGCAGAAGGCTAACTAGTTACGAAGTTTTATGTGGAGAGGGTGGAGTTTCCTTTGGTGTCCTAATAATTATATATCTGAGGCTCAGGGAATTGCTATTGACAAAGATGTGCATAAAGGGGAAGGAGTACATCTGGCTACCTGTACTTTGGAGGGACCCAGGTGCTCTGAGCCCTGGCTAAATTGCATGGACTAAAACTTCTGGTAAGTCCCTTGGTCGACATGATTGGCACGTTCACCACCCCACCAGAGGGACCAAAGAACCAACCAGGAGTTTCTGATTGGGCACACCAGTTGGCAAGGGACCAGTGCATGAGACTTTCCCATAGAGTCAAAGTGAAGTATATATGTCCAGGACCATTGGGAAGTGCTCCAAACCAACTCCTTGCCACACACTTCGTCTGAAGCTATAGAAGAAATTTCCCAACCCATTGATTACACAGTATAGGAGTAGGCAAACTAAAATCTGGGTCAAATCCAGCCTACGGACTTCAAGCTACGATTGACTATTATATTTTAAAATAAAGTTTTATTTATTGTATAGGCCCTCGGGTCTTAGTTTGCTAATCCATAACTTGACAAATAATACTGTGTGTCATTTAAGGGTACATTAAGGCCTCTGACCTTTATTTCAGGCCACTGCCTCAATTAGGGCCTCAAGAATAGCTAACGTGTTACTTTACCTACAGAGTAGTAACTCTTTGCTCTATAATGTCGTCCCCAGTATGGGTTATTCCCTCTAGTTATGCAGACTGTACCCCCTTCTCCACCTTGGTAGGGGACCTCCAATTCAATATCACAAACACTTGCCTTGGAAGGAAGTTTCTGAGTTGCTGTGACCTCAACCCCCCTCTGACAAATTCATCACTTCATGACCAACATTCAGGTCCATACTTGAGCAAGACTGGTCAAACCCCAAGTCTCTCCTTGAAAACTTTCTCACTTGTTTGGGGGGGGGGGTGACAGTCTTCAAGAATCCAGGGTCGCCTTTATATGACAAAGAATCCCATGGTGAGGAGGAAGGAGAATCTTTTACCCATCACTAAGAATCTAATTTTTTTTGATAATTTTTCTTTTCTACCATCTTTCTAAGGAAAAAAGAGGAGCTCTACTGCTGGGGTCCCATGAGGATTTCTTTTCTGAAAGTTCGAGGAACTCAGTGTCTTAAAGTCAATTTTGTCAATTAGCCACTGAAAGGAAGATTAGGTGCCTAGGAGTCTTCTGTCAATGGCAAAGGGTTTCTGAGCTATACAAAGCTTGGAAGGGTGTGTGCTCAGATATAAAGAAAGGCCCAAAGGGGTTCTTTTCAAAAGCATAAATTTCCTTATAATGATTTTGAGAGTTTGGGTTTCAGATTATATTCCTTGGTTAGAGGTATGTTGGGCAAGACCCTCCCTATCTTACCTAACCTGGGAGAGAAGGGAAATTTTGGAGTATCTCAGCATAGGTGTCAAACTCACTAGCCAAAAGTGGGCATCCAGAACCAGATTAAAAAGCAATTTTGGAGTATTTCACAAAACAAAAATAAAAATACAACATAGATAATGTCAATTTGTGGTTTTCTAAGTCAAGATCCTGCAGAGATCCATTTCTTTTTGAGTTTGACAACCCTGCCACAGAGTACTTAACATAGTGGGAAGGAAAGAGCCACTCCAAGTCAACTCATTTAAAATTTTAAGTCCAATAACAACCAAAAAACCCTGTGAATTATTCTGGGAAGATAAGAGAGAGAGGGAAGATGAACAATCTTTACTAGTGGACAACTGATCAGAAAGCAGAATTAGTTGTTAAAACATCACTGCTTCATCTTAGAGACTAAGAACCAGGATGGAAGGAAGGAAAAGCCTTGGAAGATTAAGAAAAGGAGGAGAATGTGGGCCATTGGTGCCTTGGGAAATTAACACCACCCACCCAATATTGCCAACACCTGGGCACACAGGAGAGGCTGATAAAGTCACAACATGTTTACTTCACACACGTTGTCACACGTTGTCAGCATTCCTGATACAACGTCTGGGATTGCCTTTTCAGATCTTGGACAGTACATCATGTTAAGGTCATATTTTCCCAAGTAGAGATTTCTCTGTCCATGTTTACATGATGCAAAAAGCCAATTATATCAATTCAATTTGAAGGAAAAAAAAATCAGTCTAATCAGTTTGATGACTGATCAGACAACTTTGCCACATAGGCTCATGTGGCCTGAGCTTAAGGTTGTTTTCTCAATATATTCCCTTTGCTCTGACTATTGTCAATACACCAAAAACTTGGTGTTGGGGGTCTGATTATTAAGATGAGCTCCCATAGGCAAGGATGTGCCATGTTTAATGAAATTCTTCATCAAAATGGTGAAAATGGTACAAATCTCCTATGCTAGCCTTGTCTACTCTTTCCTTTCTTAACGTTTCCCTAAGATATTCAGAAGAGATGAAGGACAACAGAGGACCAAGTGATTAGGCTGACAGAGGGCAATGGCATTTCATGAGCTTCACACAATTGAAGCTGTTCAAAGGGAAAACATAAAACATTCAGTTTTATGCAAGTATATTGAAAAGGACCATGTTGCCCAATCAATCACTAGTCAGACTTCAGTTCCAAAGAAGCCAAGGGGCAACTATCTACCAGGTGTAAGGAACATCCAAGCCTGAAGACCATTTAAGACTCTTGATCTGGCATTGCCATGGCAATCGTAAGCAGGACTCGAAATTCAGTATCTCTAGGAGCTTTTTAGGGTTGACTTAATTAAATGTTGATCAAATGTAGCAGTAAAATAATGCTATAGTATTCACATGGCCCTTGGTAGAAAAAGTTTCCCCAACCTGATCTACCAGATGAGAGCCCTAAGGGCAAGGCTAAGTACCTAGGCTTCACCAACCCACATGGAAGAGGTCCTAGGCTCCAGGAACTAAATAAATCTGTAACAGAAAACTGTTGACATGGCTACTTACCATCTGGTTGGGAAACCCAGTTTTAACTACATTTGTTAAAGCAGAGGTGGCAATGAAGCGATGGGCCTGTAAGGGAGGGGTTTAACATGCAGTGATAGATGCAATTCTACAGCAACAGTTTTTCACTCCTGCCAGGGAGAAGCCTTACTCATAAATGAGTGTATCAATTAGGTTCAAGTCTTACCTTAGGAGTCCTTCTCCTGACATTTTTAATCGCTATCATAAGAATCTCAGGGAAAAGGCCAACAAATACCAGAAGAACCATTGTCAGCCATGTAGATACAGAAGTCACCATATGAGCAAATATAAAATACATCCTTTGCTGCTTGAGAAAAGGCCTGGAGTGAAGAAGAATAAACAGAATGAATCAGATGTCATTTGTTGAGTTATTAGGAATAAAAATGTCAAGGAAACAAACTTGATAAATTATAAACTATGCACATTAATATAAATACTTGTCCATAGAACCCACCACTCCTTGCCCATCCTGGTAAACAACAAAAAAAAAAAAACCCAAACTAAATGAAACAAACGTTTTTCAAATAGTGATGTAGAACAGAGATGATGGGGGGGGGGGCAGCTAAATGGGCAGTGGATAGAGCACCAACCCTAGAGTGAGGAGGACCTGAGTTCAAATCCAGACTCAGACACTTAATAATTACTTACCTGTGTGGCTTTGGGCAAGTCACTTAACCCTACTGCCATGCAAAAACAAACAAATAAACAAACAGAGATGATGGTAAAACGATTCTGAGTTGAAAACAACCAGCCCCTCAGTTCTGTAACTCCCATTTCTGAGTGCTGGAGAACACCAAGGCTTCAAGGTATTTATTTCATGAGAAATTCAGATAAAGTTTTAGGAAGATAGAAATCCCATTTGTTCTGGGTGCTTTTATTAATATAAATATGGTTTGAGTCTCATCTTCAAAAATGAAAAATCCATCTTTTAGCAAGAGAGTGGGTCATGACCACCAAGAATATAAGAGCTTCTAGTATACCAGCACAGAAACCAGAAGTCAGTTCATAATCTCTTGTAAAATGAAAGCATCTATCTGGCATGTTGACAAGACTTAGCCTTGGGCAAAATCCTGTGTCTAGTGGTATATTTCTGATACAATATACCCATATTCAAAGACTATGGAGTGCCCTAATATTTATAAATTGAGTTTCCCCCTTGCTGATAAAGGTCCTAAGTTACCTAATGGATGGTTAATCATCAGGCAGCTGCCTTTCTATATAAATGTAAGGACCAACTGTGCCCCCATAAAAGAGATGAGGACATGCATCTCAATGCATGCATCTCAATCCTTTCATTGGGGACAATGAAATAATAATGTTGCATATAGGTTCCAATTCAATTGCTAGATTAGTTGATTATAGTTAACTGTTTTACTTTATAACAAATGAAGGCTTAGTCAGTATAAAGATGTTGAGAGAAGATAATAGGTAATACAAGATAGAAACCAAATGTATAAAAGTCTATCCAAAAAAACCTGATTTAAAAACAAAATCCATCAATGAAACTTAAAACTTTAATACCAATACCTATAGTAAGACAATATCCCAAATTGGAATTTTAGGTTTTAGATTTGTCTCTTCAGGTTCGAAGTAGAAATGTGTATATCCATAGATAATAGACAGGTGATAGAAAATAGTGACCATAGGCCCAAATATATTTGGATTCTAATGTGGCCATTAACAATATTAATTTTTCTTTTTTAATGTGTATTTTCTTTTGCAATATGGCTATTGTGAAAATGTTTTGCATGATTTCACATGAAAATCAAATTGTTTGCCTTCCTAAGGTGGAGAGGAGCAGGAGAGAATTTGGAAGGTAAACTTTTAAAAAATGAATGTTTAAAAAAGTTTAACGTATATTTACAAAATAAATAAAAGTATATTTCAAAACATTTAAGAAAAATGGCAAAATAAGCAATTTAAGAAAAGATTTATGAGGCTAACCAGTAATTCTTGCCCTATGGGTTAAGATTAGTCTACTAAACCAAACCTTCCTAGAGATCACTGGGAGATAGGTAACTGTAAATGATCTCAGTTGACTTTGAGATGGGAATAATCTCATGAAATTAAAGTGCAATAATCAAATCCATATTAATATTTAAAAAAAAATCAAGGACAGCAACATGGGGGTGATGATCAACCTTGGTGGACTTGCTCATTCCATCAGTGCAACAATCAGGCACAAGTTTGAGCTGTCTGCAATGGAGAATATCATCTGTATCCAGAGAGAGAATTGTGGAGTTTAAATAAATACTAAAGACTATTACCTTTAATTTAGGGAAAAAAAACCCATTATCTTATTATGTGATTATGCTATCACTTACACTTTATTTTTCTTCCTTAAGGATATGATTTCTCTCTCATCACATTCAACTTAGATCAGTGTATACCATGGAAACAATGTAAAGACTAACAGACTGCCTTCTGTGGGGGCTGGGGGGGGGAAGCAAGATTAGGGGAAAAATTGTAAAACTCAAAATAAATAAAATCTTTAAAAAAATAAAGAAAACAGATTTGCCATTACCTAGGAGCAATGAAGGAAAGCTGAGTTTTTCTACATTGCTACTTCTCTCAGCCTAAAGCCAATAATCCTTTTCTTATTGGCCAAAGAGAAGCTATTGGGTCATAAAAATGTTATTAAATCCACAATTGGACTTGAACTCAAGTCATGCTTAAGATCTAGACAGCTTGTAGGGTCATGAATGAATTTTATGGACCCTCTGTTACATTGCTATACAGTTAAAACCTATCAGGTGATAAGAAGGGACCCTTTCCTGTTTAACATAGTTCTTTTATTTAGTACTATTTCTCAGTTTATTTTTATCTTAAAATGGCCAAGAGTGGGAAGGAATGAAATTCTGGCACATTGAAGGGCAAACTCCAGTGGAAGGCTAAAGGGCTCCTTCCCTTTTCCTTTCACCATTTTGTTGTGGGTTTTTTGGGTAATACATGATTTAGAAGAAGAATATACTTGCATATTGGCATATTAGGAAATCTGGGGATAACTTGAAGCTGCAAAGAATGGGTTAGAGATTTGATGGTAGAAATCAGGACTACAAAAGATCTCAATATTTTTAATGGACTGAAATAAAGAAGATAAAATTTAGCAGGAATAAATGTAAAGATCTACATAGTGGAGTTCAAAAAGCCAATGGCACAAGTAGAAAATGCGGGAGACTTGGCTATTTATGAGGAGGACAGAGGATTTAGTGATCCGAAAGCTTAATATTAGTCATCACACAAAGCCCAGTCTCAAATGGAGTTGAATGATAATGACACTGTGTCAGGCCTTTTGTAGAACACACCAGCAGTATCAGTGTTCAACTGAGTTCCCCATTTCAGGAAGGGCATTGATAATCTGAAGTACAACCAAGCAATTAGAAGGAAAAGAAAGGACTGAAGACCATATCATATGGCGACTGGTTGAGGTAACTGGGAATGAATCTAGCCTGAAAGGAAGACATAATAGATCTCTTCAAGTCTTTGAAGAGTTGTCATATGAAAGACATATTATGT
Organism: Macrotis lagotis; assembly: GCF_037893015.1. Lineage (NCBI taxonomy): Eukaryota > Metazoa > Chordata > Mammalia > Peramelemorphia > Peramelidae > Macrotis > Macrotis lagotis. The sequence continues at coordinate 34,685,219 of NC_133666.1, forward strand.
TTGTTCTGCTTGACTCTAGAGGGTAGAACAAAGAACAATGAGTAGTCATTGTAAGGCAGAAGGCATGGTGTCATAAGTAGATGGACCATTGGATCTGGAGTCAGAAAGACCTGGGTTCAAATTCTGCTCTTTCATTTAACCTCTTTGGGCCTCAGTTACCTCATTTGAAGATGAAGGAGTTGAACTCCTCTAAGATCCTTTCCAGTTTTTGATTTATGAGAACAAGATTTGGATTTTTAAGGGAAAACTTTCCTTCAATGTGATTCATCCCCAAAGGAGATGGGATGTAAGTAAGAGACAGTGGCAGAACGGGTAGAATGTTGGGCCTAGAGTGTTGAGTCAAGAAAACCTGAGTTCAAATATGACCTCAGACACTTACTAGCTGTGTGACCCTAGGCAATTCACTTCACCCTGTTTGCCTCAGTTTCTTCATCTATAATGAGCTGGAGAATGAAATGGCAAATCACTCCAATATCTCTGCCAAGAAAGGCCCAAATGGGGTCATGGAGAATCAGATACAACAGGAATGACTGAATGACAACAAAATTCCCATCACTGGAAATCTCCAGGTGATGTTTAAATGATCATTTGACAGAAAACTATAGTACACTTAGGACTAGATGGTCCAACCCCACTCAGAACGCTAAGCTTCTAAAATGTATAAAATAACAGAAAAATGTAAGGATTGGTCCTAATGTCTAAAACCTCATCACAACTCCCTCTACGTCTACCTTGCAATATCAAATGCAAGAACCTGTGACAACATTTAGGCCAGAACTGTCCAAAATGCGCTCCACGTTGTGATTTTATGCCATCCCCTGTGGGATTACTAAATGCTTTAGTAAACAAAGATGAGTTACTATGGAGTTCTCACGAAAATGGCAAATCAAAATATACTCTCTACTGTTTCAATGAAAACTTTTAAAAGTAAGTTTGGACAGCCCTAATTTAGGCAATGGATTTCACATAGTCTCTGGTCACTCTCTGGTCAGTTTTATATTTACAAAGCACTTGGGCTATAAGTATACTTGGGAGACATCTAATGGGTAAGAATGTTGGGAATCAGGAAAACCTGAGTTCAAATTCTGTCTAATACTTAATAGCTACATGACCCTGGGCAAATCACTTAACTTGAGTCTACCTAAGTTTCTTCACCAGTAAAATGGTGATAATAACAAGGCAATTATCCTCCAGGGTTATTGTAAAGATCAGATGAAGTGATTCTTGAATCTTAAAGAGTCATGGGAATGTTAGCAATTTTTAACAGTAGCACTTAATTGTTCTATTGCGAAAAATACATAGAAGAAAATTTATATTTTTCTTCCTCGGTATAGATGAGAGAATCACAAAGTCCGAGGGGGGCCATAGAGATTGTCTAGACTTCTGTTATGTTTTTTAAATGGAGGTGGCTGGGTGGGTGGGTCAAAAATGTTGAAATTTCCTATGTGTCTGATTGCATCACTCTTGAGCACTTATGGATTCCATCCAGGAAACTCTGCAGTGTTCCAGGCCTTGATGCAAACAGAGTAGATGAAGAATGTATATTGTCCAGACTATGACATACAGCTGGATACACAATGCATAGAGCTCATCCATCAATGGATATATCTTGGACAGACACTATTGCAAATGGACATGGAGATGGGCTCAGAATTAAATAGGAGGAGGAAGAAAAAGGGTGTAATTACTTTCGGGAAACTGCAGAGTTCTTTTAATGACCCCAAACTTCTCCTTCAAGGAGATACCAAGTATTCTTCTGATGTGCAAGGCATTTCATTCCTCAGTGTGTTCAACCCTGGTGGGAGGGTGGAGGTTGAACAACTCCCTCCATAATTTCCCTTCAAAGAGGGTGTCCAGCCCCTCCAGCTCTTTATTTCCCGCCCTGGTTGCACTCCTCCAGACTTTTCCAAAAAGCCATTGTTAAGTATTTTCCCTTCTAGCCATCCCTAGCCACCCCATCCCTTCTAGCTTCCTTCTGTGTGCTGTTTTCCCCCATTAGACTGGAAGCTTATTGCGGGTAGGGAAAGTTTGTCTTTTTTGTATTTATATCAACAATGCTTACAGGGTAGGTGATGAATAAATGTTTAATGATTGACAGAAAAGATGCCAATCTGCACTTGTAAAAAGAATTTCCTCTTCTGGGAGTTCCTCATAGCAGTGAAATCACAGGTCCTGTCTCTATCCTCATGCCTATTCTTTTGGGGAGGAACACAATGATTGCTGAAGAATGAAAATTGAGTGTTGTTGAGAGTCAGTCCATGGTGAGGATGAGTAGGAAGGAATACAGTGCAGGTGGGAAATTAGGAAGGAGAATCAGTGTAAAGAATGGCACCCAAGAAATGAGGGGTAGTTAAAGAAGATTCATCCTTAAGGATAACGAACATTATCGTATTCTTACAATGATGTATGAAACAGAGGAAGGCCTCCACTAAGATGGGCAGAAGTCAACTCTGTGATGAACAAGGGCAACAATAAGCACAGAGAATGAGAACATATGAATGGGTGAGGATCGGGTCTACTAAACAGAGGACCTAAATAGAATTGACCATCTTTGTGAGTTCAAGTCCAGTCTCATGACCCTGGACAAGTCACTTAAGCCTGTTTGCTCCAGTTTCCTCATCTGTAAAATGAGCTGCAGAAGGAGATGTGTCTGCCAAGAAAACTTCAAATGGGGCCACAGAGAGTTGGATACAACTGAAAATGCCTATACAACAATGACAGATAGCCTGGAGTAGCTGACTTCTATTGGACATGTATACCATAGAATTTGGCCATAGGCCCTAGAGATCTTAAGTGAATGTTCAGAGAATGGGAAGCCTCATTTTGCAGAATGAGGCTCAGAGAGGCAAATAATAAGCATGAATCTTGCTAAAATTTAACTTTTATCTTTGGCAAGGTGATTGATATACATATTCTCATTTGAGACTTACACTAATCCCTTGATATACAGGTGCTATCTTTATGTACATTTTCAAGATAAGGGAACTGAAAAGTTCAGAGAAGAGAAGGAAAGGGAAAGAAAAATGTATTTATATACTGCCCCTGATGGGCCAGGCCTTATGGTGAGAGCTTTTTTCCCCCTTTTTTACCAATAGTATCTTATCTGATCCTCAATAAGATTATTTATGAATATGAATATTCCCAGCTATGCAAAGTAGATGTTATTATGATCCTCATTTTTTGAATGAGAAAACTGGGGCAGAGATTAAGTGACTTACTTGCTCAGGGACATACAGTTAGTAAGAGTCTGAACTTTGAACCTGGGTCTTCCTAATGCCCAGTCCAATGCTGTAGCCACCTCATGAGTTTTGCCCTGATGTGGTACTATCTTATGATGGAAAATCATCATAACAATTTAAAAAAAAATAAATTCAAGCTCTGTAAAGAGGGAGGAATTTATTTGAATTTTCCAGAAACATTTCTTTTTTTTCCCCGATTTTTTTGGTAAGTTAATGGGATTAAATGACTTGCCCAAGGTCACACAGCTAGTAAGTATCAGGCCAAGTTGGAGTCCTGAATCCAAGGCTGGTGCTCTATCCACTGCAGCACCTAGCTACCCCTTCCAGAAACATTTCAATCATTTAGAGAATTTACTGTAATGGATTCAGCTGCTCTCTGCCCAGAGTTCCCACTAAGGTGCCCTCTGCTTAGTTAGATGACCTGAGCTTTAGTGAGTCAACTAGAATGCATTCTTATCACTGAAAAAAAGTTTATACATGAAGTCACATAGGACCATCTGACATACATGATGAAAAATAGTAGTGGATAGGCCAAATAAGGAGCATAAGAAATTGAACTTGGACATCCTAACTGGCACTGTGTTTGATACCCCCCAAAAAACAAGGGGAGACCTTCAAAGGACCACAGAACAAGCTCTTCTATAAAGATCTAGAAAGATATGGAAAAGACATTACCAGGATGGTAAAATATGAAGGAGTTATGATCTGCACTGGTACAATGATTAAGGTAATAGATTCATCACAAAATCAAAGCATGGCAGAATGCCTGGACGGTAGATCTTGCATTTAGGAACAAGAGGGTCCAAGTCTTGCATCTGACAAATACTGGCCTGAATGACCTTGGACAAGTCATCTTCACTTCCTAGGGCCTCCAGACAATGATCTAAGGTTATGTGACAGATGAATCATTGATTTGTACAGTGTGACATTTGAAAAGTTCAAGAGAAATAGTTCTTGGGTAATAATTTTATAAAATTATTTATGAATATATATATAAACCCTGGAATATGTTATAAACAAATATATAAAATTTCTTTATATAAGATATACTATATAATATTTTATTAAATTATTTCCAAAATAAAATTATTAATTACTCAGAAACTATGTCTCTGGAACTTTCCATTTGTAACAATTGGTGGAGGGAGCCACCATGCAGGGAGTGTCATACAGCAATAAAATCACAGGTCTTAAACCTTTCACTGCACTGTAGTCTGTCTCTCTTTCTTCTTCACTATGAGACAACATCTCTCATCTCCTCCCCACCAATACTGAAGCATCTCTTAACAATAATCTAAAGAGAAACCAAAACAAAAGGAATGTTTCCTTTGGTCCCCGTGCTCACATTCATTCTCTTCATAGGTGCTATGGGCATGCCATAATTACATATTTCAGAACCTGCCAACTCTAAGCCTTGGCCTTCTATATAGTTAATTTTCTTACCTACCTTTATTTCCCAAGGTTGTACTTATTGGGCTCTCTTTTAGAAATAAAAATCAATGCCCTTTTCAGTACAGTGAAAACTTCTTTTAATTATGTCTCAAGTGACAAGAACATATTTCAAATGGAGTTCTCAGATTTCTATCCTTCAAGGATCATATATTATAGAAGCAGAGTTGTATGGGATCTCAGAAGTCATCTATCCAAAGCCCCCTGTTTTGGAGAGGAGGAAATTTAAGACCCCAGGAGAGGTTAAGGACCATGTTCAAGGTTCCATGAACTCAGAAAGTGGCACGGATTCAAACCGAATTCTGCTGGGTTCAGCTTCAGCACTCTTCCTATAACACAGTGCTGCCTCTCACCAATGAGATCTCATGTTCTCCCCTGTACTGATGCCCTTCCTTAGCTAAGTAGATAACCTAGATGGGTCACTAGGGTCAAAAAACCTTTACTCCCTTCTGGTCAATCATTTGGTGATGAGCCCCTTGGCCATTAGCTTGGTTAATCATGTAGCCCCTCTGATTAATCTCTTAAATCATCAAATACTATTATTCTAAACAGATTGTTTGTCCAGTTAGGAGACTGATCTAGTCTTCTTCCCATCCACAAATATTTATTGCAGACCTATGGTAATAAGCAAGGTAGGCTTTTCCCTCTTGGCTGATCAAATAGCCTGGCTTGTAAAAAGGAAACCAGCCTGGGAGACAGGTGAGCTAGGGAAAAAAATTACCACAGGACCTTGGATCAGTCCCTTTCCATCTCTGGGAATCTCAGCTGCCCTTCCTGTAAAAAGAGGGAGTCAGATGAGATGGTCTCTAAGGTTACTTTTCTAGCTCTAATGGAATGAGGATAAGGAAAGGGAGGTAGGAGGTCATACAAAAGAACAAAATCAATCAGTGGAGGCACAGAAACTGATGGGGGCTGAAAATAAATTCAAATTATATCAGACAATGACCCAGCACTTTAACGTTTCCCAAATGTCCTATGTACATTGTTTCATCTGAACCTCAAAACACCCCAAGAAAGTGACTGCTTTGGGTATATCATTTCCATTTTGCAGATGAAAAAACTGAGCCATAAAGAGGTAAAGTAATTAACACTGGCCACACAATTAGTAAGTCTCAGATGTTGGGAGTTCTGAACCCAGGCTTCCCAATTCCAAGTGTAGCCCTCACTATACCATGTTATCTTTCAATAAGCAATTAAGCATCTTGAGGAAGAATCAATCAATCAACAGCACTAGCTCTCCACCAGTACTGTGCTAGGTTTAAGGATGTAAGGCCAGAAATGGGCACTTGGCCAAGCTGTGGGTTTGGAAACCTCAGTGGATTTCGCTTAACATCATCAACACAGAGATGATTGCAATTTGCTCTATTAGTCAAAGCACTGAGCTATGTAAACATTGCCAGCAAAAACAATCAAGGGCTAACTAGGCTTAGCAAGGAAAACCCTAACATTTAACCTCTCATGCAACTGGTGAAGAGCCCCCCCTACTACCACCAACTGGCCACCAGGCTTCTCCTCACCCAGCCCACAGCCCTCCTGGAGCTGCAGTCAGAGGAAATGCAATGGCTAAAGATAGGAGAGCCATCCTTAAGAATCTGTATTCATGAGGCAAGAACCATAAAAAGGAAACTGAGGTCTGGAAAGATTAGATGATTCAAGACCATATAGGTCTAGAGATAGGAGGGAGCTCAGAGGACAACTGGATTCATCCTGTTCCCTCCCCTCTCCCAACTATATATACTCAAGGAAACTCAGGCATTGGAAAATTAAATTCCTTGTCCAAAGACACTTAATTAGGTAGGGAATAACCCATTTGGGATTAGAGCCTAGGTCTCTGATGACTAGTCCAGTTATAATGCACCACACTGGCTCCCTCTTGGTAGGTTAATAGTTTAATTAATATTTCTTGCTAACTGGGTTCTAAGGGACCCTGTTTTGACCTTCCAAAGATTAACAAATGTCATCCACACACTCAAAATTTGACATCCTGGACTGAAGCGTTCGTTGGTCACCCTGCCCTAGTTATGACTCTCATCTCTGACCAAATGCACCTGGTACAGTTTTTGCTCACCGGTCTCATTTACAGTGGTGTGTCACATGGATCAGTTTCCTAAGTTCGAAAACAGGAGTTTATTTCTTTTGGTCTCATTTACAGTGGTGTGTCACATGGATCAGTTTCCTAAGTTCGAAAATAGGAGTTTATTTCTTTTTTAAGAACATTATGGTTTTGTCCACAGTAACAGCAATATTTGTATGATGATGAACTGGGACTAACTTAGCTATTCCCAGCAATATAAAGATCCAAGACAATTCCAAAGGACCTATGATAAAAATGTTATGCACTTCCAGAGAAATAACTAGTAGAGTATGAATGTAGAGCAAAGCAGATTTTTTTTGGCTTTCTTTATTTTTCTTGTCTTTCTTTTATGTCTGTTTTCTTTCACAACATGACTAATATATAAATATGTTTTGCATGACTGCACATGAATAACCTTTATCAAATTGCTTGCCTTCTCAATGAGGGAGAAGGGACAGAAGGGTGGGAGAGAATTTGGATCTAAAAATAATAAGAAATAATGATTAGAAATTGTTTGACATGAAACTGGATAAAATAAAATATTATCATTTTTATAAAGAAGCTGAAGACACTTGTTTGCCTATTAGGTGTTCAATCATAAACTTTTTATTCTGGGTTCTTTGGGACCATGACACAGTAAAACAAGAATTCATGATAGGAAAAATGGAGGAAGGCATAGGTGTCTGTTCAAGAAATGGAGTGCTGGGGGTAGCTAGAGCACCAGCTGATAGCCAAGAAGTTCAGAATTCAAATATGGTCTCAGATACATAATACTCACTAGTTAGGCAATAACCCTATTGCCTTGCAAAAAGAAATGGGTTGTTGAAGGACTGACTTTGTGGATATATTTTATATGGATTTATCTGGTCGACTATGTGTGAATACACACACACACACACACACACACACACACACACATATACATATATATATACACAGTACAATATAAACCTGAGCTTGACCACTGACTATATTCAGGTTACTTAATACCTCTAAACCTCAGTTTTCTCCCCTGTAAAATGGAAAGAAAAATATTCCACTTTGCTTATTTCATATGCTTTCTCTAAGGATTAAATGTAATAACCCAAGGAAAAGATTTTCTAAGCATAAATAGCTATTCAAATATAAGCTATTAATTATGAACCTTACGTTATTCCTTGACAGGTTTATATTTCATTTATACAACAGATGGGGCGACTAAGTGGCGCAGTGGATAAAGCACCAGCCCTGGAGTCAGGAGGACCTGAGTTCAAATCCAACCTCAGACACTTAATAATTACTTAGCTGTGTGGCCTTGGGCAAGCCACTTAACCTCGTTTGCCTTGCAAAAACCTAAAAATAAATAAACAAACAAATAAATAAATGAAAACATTTATACAACAAATGAAGCAAAGAGTGCTGGATATGAAGTCAAGAAGACATGAGTTCAAATCTTAACTATGATGCTTATTATCTTTGTGGGACTAGGCAATTCACTTCTTCCATATAGGCATCTGTAAAATGAGAGGATTGGATTCAATCAATGACCTCTGAGGTCTCTTCCAGCTTTAGACCTATGATCCTATGGATCACCTTGGGCAAATCACTTTACCAACCTGAGTCTCAGTTCCTAATCTTCGAAATTGAGGAAATTGGATTCACTGATCTGAGGTCCCTTCCAGTTCCTACTATAAATAAAGCATGGCAAGAGTTTAAGTAGAAATATATATATATATACAGGCGTGGATAAAATGGCATGTTCAAAGAGTTACTTTGGATACACAGATACTTACCAAATAATGCCTCCCCAGAAGAATGAGAAAAAGATATAGAAGACTAAAGAACCCCAAATCACAAAATGATTGATCCAAGTCCAGAACCGAGTATCTATGGCAAGCTGAAAAAAAAAAGGAGGAAATTAGGAATTCAGTGAAGGAAGAATTGGAAGCAATCTTGCTTAAGAAAAAAATCTGGGGGCGGCTAGGTGGCACAGTGGACAGAGCACCGGCCCTGGAGTCAGGAGGATCTCAGTTTAAATCCGACCTCAGACACTTAATGATTGCCTAGTTGTGTGACCTTGGGCAAGTCACTTAACCCTATTTCCTTGCAAAAAAAATGCCACAATATGAAGGTGTGCTAAAATGAAAACACATACACACAGACACACACAAAGCGCAAACAACCTAAGAAGGGATCACAGATGAAGCTTTGGCATTTTGGGGAGAGGTCAGAAAAAAAGTGTAATAATGAATAACAAACAAATTTGAAAATTTAGATCTCAAAATTGATTTGGGAAACAAATCGAAAGGACAAAATATTCTTCCAACATAACTGAACAAAAATAACGATAATAATTTTAAAATACTAACCTTCAGTGTTACAGTGATTACTAAGACTGTATAAACAGTAGTTCCAAAAGTCCAGTTCCCAAAAACCTGCAAAAACGATCGGAGAGGTTACATGAACCATTTTCTATTTCTTTGGTCAACTGAAACCACTCAGAGTTAGTCACTTTTTCTCGAGGTAGAGTCACATTTCAAGGTTTCAATATGATCTTCGATGTTCCCCCAGGGAGGATCCCACAGCTGTCTGTGGTGCTACCATTGAATCTCTCTCCTAGTGCATATGAGGCCCAGGCATTAGATCACTGGGATGGTCAGGACAGAATAAACCTCCACTCTGACAGAAATGTTCACAGGAACAAATCGTTTGGATGACATTGGTCTTGAAAAATTCAGATAGGCTTTCGCTGAAAAATCTAAAAGCCACTGGAGGGCTCTATTACTCAATGATGGCAGTAATAAAACATGAGGGGGCTTTCCATTTTCCAGCTCCAACCTACCATGTGGGCTGCAAGAGCCTACTGTATATTGGGCCAACCAGAAGGAAAAGCAGTCTGAATCAATCCAGCTATAGTCTATCAATGACATGTGCATGCTTACCAAATGTGATTAAGATCTGAATGCATTAAAACAGAAAATGGATGTGAAAGGTTTTTTAAAAACTTAAACAAAGCAAAAAAATTTAACTTAATAAAAGCCAAAAAAACCTCAATCAAATCACGCATGGGTGCTAGGATTAATTGCTGGGAACAGTTCTTGCACTTATCGGTCATTTTAATGAGCATTTACTGGAATGGTGGCATAGGCAATAAGACGGCATCCATTTGGAATAATTTGGACAGAGGCCAGGCTGAAGTTTCCCCTTGCACAAGCTGAAAAAAAGGCTCTGTGGAGCAAATGAACAGGGCAAACAAGCTCCCAGGGGTCTTTTTACCCATTTGGGAAGCATTGCTTTTCTCAGGAGCTATTTGTAGACAATTAATGTGCTAATTACAAATGATGCTTAGATTGCTTTTACGAAGGCAGGTCTGGTAGTAAACCTTTTGGCCACTTTGTCAGCCACAGTTTGAGATACTGCATGGACCAGAAAGTAATCAGATTGAACTTTTTGGGGAAACTATTTGGTCATTCAGAATGTTTGCTGATTCAGATAGCCAAATTTCAATTAGTCCCATGTCATGAGGTTTGCTTATGGTCCTTCACTTCACAATGTCACTCTAATCCGCTGATCACATTGACTTTATAATTAGATCTTAGAGCTTCCCACTGATTGGGGAACATTAGGGTTTCAGGGATTCAATAACAAACTTCTAATAAGCACCTACTGTATACAATCAAGGCCTTGGGCTAGATGCCCAGTATGTAATTAGGAAAAATGGTTCTGTACTTGGTTTCAGGTAGCAAAACTTAAAGTGTGTAAAGAATGAAGCAGGCCACAAGGTAGCTGGGTTTAAATGAGAAAGTCAGATAAAGCAGCTTGGAAAAATGTGAGGAGGAAGAGCTCAGTTTCAAATGTGAGGACGGGTACAGATCGAGGAGGTGAGGCCTACACTGGGCCTTGAGAAGGATTTCAAGAACCCAGAGAGGAAAGAGCACAATCACCAGCAGAGGGAATGGCTTGGGTGACTGCACAAAAATGGAAAAGGAACTGGGAAACAATTGGTAGTACAGTCTGGCTGGAATGAAGAATACAAGGAAATAGAAGAGTGTGAAAGAAGGCCACAGAGGTCAGTTAGAAGCAGATTATTGAGTTCAATAGCATATAAATGTGAACACCTCTAACAAGGCCCCCCGAAGTCTACAGGATGTAATTAAAGCAAAGGAAGTGATGTGCTGGACTCAAGTCTCAGAGGTATGGCTGGTGGCCTCTTATTCTCCCGGGAAAAAGCGTTTCTTGGCAACCCTTGGAGCTCCCCTTACAGGGTCATGCCTGGGCAGTCTGTCGCTATGCTCCAACAGCCATAAGGGTGATTGGGAAGGCCACTGCAAAGGAAGTAGAATAGCCAAGCCTGGTTGCCTGGAGAGCCAGCCAGAACCTACCCCAAAGAAAGGGGAAATTTTCCTCCCTATCCCACAGGGTGAAACCTCCAAAGGGTTAGTGCAGCAACTCCAAGACTTGTGGAATGGGATTCAGCAGATGAGTTCCATCTTTACAGCTCTACCCATTTCTTGGACAGAGCAGGCATTTACTATTCTCTGTACATTTTAATCTAATAGAAATAGTAACTATCCACATCTCAACTTTGACCTCAAAATAGATATTTCTTGGTTTATAATCTTAAGGTCATGAACCGATGACCATTTCAGCAAAAATTGCATCCAATTTAAGGCCACAGCTTTAGAGCTAAATGGAAGTTTTGAGGTCTACTCAGGAGGTAACTACATAAAGCAAGGTAAACTATGGCTCATTCACATTTGCTTAAAGACATTCTTCCTTCCACCCCATTACAAGTGACTCTAGTCAAGGGGTAAGGCTCTCTTCCTAGATGACAGGAAGTCCCAGATGCCATCCCAGTATAATATCTAGCAGTACAAAAATAAAGCCTGCAAGCCCAAACTTTACCTTTCCGTTCTCTTCCAAGGTTGTAGCTTGATAAAGGAAGTAAGTACCAAAGAAAAACACGGTTCCCTCAAAGGCAGAAAGAAATGTCCAGTACAAGAAAGGGCCCCACTTCAGCTTGGCATTGTCAGAAATTTTCCTATCAGAGAATATTACAGAAAGAAGGCAGGTTAAAACGTTTCCCCCATATTATCATTCCAAGGGAATAATGCAAGAAACGCACACCCCCAAACTGAGGGTAAATATGGTTATTCTGGGGTGGGTATGTGGTTATTCTGGAAGAGGGCTCCCTCTGGTGGTTTCAAAGGTATCAACTCTAAAATCATCTGGATGATGCCTTGACAAATCATATTAAGGTAAACTCTGGCTGTGACAAAATTAGCACTGATAAAATGTTCATTTTTAGTTCTGAGCTGCTCAAAGAAATTCAGATCTTTAATAAAATATCTTTTATGGCTTTCCTGTTGACTTTGAAAATGTAATAGTTTAAACTTTGAGACTTTATGCCATATTGAATGGCAGAGGATTGAGAGAATAGTTAAAACACCCCAAAATCATATCTTAGGATCATGGAAAAGGTACCTGAAACATCATCAGATCCAGGCCCTTTGTTTATGAGATAAGGAAATTGAGACCTAATAAGATTAAATAACTTGCCCAAGGTCAAGGATTTCAACCAGGGCCCTTCAATCTCAATGTTCTTTCCATTACACCATGGTGCCCCAATAGAAAACTAATTGTTAAATGGTGCTTTTCATCCCAGACATGAAAACTATGGGCCCTATTCAAGTGAATGCTGCACTAGTCTCTTTGGTAGATCCTTTTCAATATTTATTAAAAAGTATCTAGTTACCCCAATGTTTTACCTCTCATCAATGCTTCCTAAGATATTACTTATACATGCAGAGAAGGAAAAATTCTCTTTTAGAAGCATTGAGGAATGTCTACATAATTTACTGAACACTGTTATTAAGCATGGCGATATCAGCTAGGCGAACCCAATGAGGTCCTGATGCAACATGATCACAAAGCCATGGGTAGAGGTCTCTGGGAACAAAAAAAATTAAAAGTTGCTCAGGTACAGGTAGCACCCTCCACCTTCTAAAGAGTGACAGCACAGAAAGAATAACAGGGGCGAGGAAACAAGGCCACAACAAGGCCAGATTCTAGCAGCCACATTGCTAAGTTGCCTGCCCCAACACTACTACTTCTCTTGTATCCTCTGTTTGCTATCCAAAGCTACCTCTGAGAAGACCAGAAGATATTTCTTTTACTTTTCTTTGTAGCCCTAAGGACTTCTTGGAACAGTACCTGGTGAAAGGGGACACTTAATAAATACTTATTCATTAGCTCACTCGTGGGCTTCCAACAGTCACTGTAATGTAACAGATTGAGGCAATGGTTAGATGGAGAGTAATATTTCAAGGACAGAGAGAGAGAGTGGTGGCCACGCGAGTTTTATAATCATATTGATGGAGGATACACAATCATAGATCTAGAGCTAGAAGGGATGTTAGAAATATTCAAGCCTAATCCTATCATTTACAGAGAAGGAAACTGAGGCAGAGTAAGGTTAAGTGACTTGCCCACAGTAACATATTCAGTAAGTGCCATAGGCAAAATTTGAACTCAGGGCTGCCTGAACCCAAACCCAGTGCTAAAAGAATGAATGGAAAAACCAGGAAAAGGAAGGTCAGCAAGATGTAATGCAAGGGAAAGAGCATTTGGTTGGGACAACTCCCTTGCCTCTCTGAGTCTCAGTTTCCTCCACTGTAAAAGGAGTGTAGTCTGGTCAGGTCAAAATATAACTGGAGAATGTTGAACAAGAAATAAATTAGAATACAATATAGATGATGTTAATTTCTGGGTTTTCTAAGTCAATAGAAATAACCTGCAGAGATTTGTTTCTATTTGAGTTTGACAACAGTGGTCTATAAGACCTCTAGGGTCCCTTTTTGACTTTGGCAGTCTGTGGGCCAGTATAACATAACCCTGGGCATAGCATTAAAACATCAGGGTGCAATCTGTTCCTTGCAATCTTGTCCACATAGCTATGTGGTTGTAGGCAAGTGGCATCATCTGTCTAAGTCTGTTTTTATTTCTGTAAAAGAAAGTAAGGAGGCAGTTAGATGGTTGTGCAGTGGATAGAGCACTGGCTTAGGAGCCAGGTGATCCTAAGTTCAAATTTGACTTCAGACAATTACTAACTGTGATTCTGGGGAAATAACTTAATCCTGATTGTCTTCCCCAACCAAAATAAAAAAGGAGGAAGGTGGTCTAGACAACCTCTAAAGTTCTTACCAGCTCCAACAACAAGACTGGTTGCCAGTTCCATAGCCCTTAAAACTTGTTCAAGCAATTTTCACATGCCTCCTCTTAAGAGGTGGGCTCCCTGGACATTACTATCCTCATTTTATAGATGCCAAGAGAGCAGAAATAACCTGTCCAAGGTCAAGCAGCTAGAAAATATCTGAGATGGAACTGGAACCTAAGCCTTCCTGCCTCCCAGTGTAGTCCTCCAGCCATTGCATTCTAGTATCCCATAAATGAGGGTGGCAGAACAGGAACAAAACCCAATGCGTCTTCATATCCAGAAGAACAGGAAGCACAATGATTCTCTGCTGTGCTTGTGGGCAAATGCCCTCCCCTCTCTAAGCCTCAATTCACCCTTCTGTAAAATGGGATGATAATAGTCATACTATTAGGACTGCTGGGAAGGAGTGAGCTTTGTAAGCCCTAGAATGCTGTAGAAATCATTTATTTATGATTCTAAGAATGTTAAATAAAGGGAATTAAAAATTGAGAAGAGGGAGTAAGTGTACTTTATAGAACAGGCCAATTTCCATGTTACAAAAAAAGAGGCATTGCCTTCCATCCTAGAACAATAAGCATGGGGAAGAATTTTCTTCCCCTTGCTAAATCATTTTTCCCCATTCCAAACCTGTGATTTCACTGGTATGGAGAATATAGGGCACTTCCGGTGGAGAATCTCCCTCTACCAATGCAGATCTGGAAATTAAAGGTTTGAAGGTGGCTTGAAGCACCAAGAAATTAGGAAGCTTATCTAGGGTCACACAGTATATGAGAGAGTTGGGATCTAAAAGAGGATATTCCTGATTCTGAGGCCACCTTTTATTGCCAAATTCTCAGGAAGAAAAGAGGGGGGGAGTAAGGAAGAACCCTGATTCCTCTTTAGTAGAAACACCATATGCCGTTTTCATTTCGCTTTTATAGGGAACAAAAAGGCCAAGTACATGTCCTGTTTGAGGTAGGTGCCTTTATAAGCAGGTGAGTCACTGACAATGACTCCAGTGAGCCCAGGCCCCCTGGAATACTAAGGAGCACACTATGAAGTACCGCGGGAAGAGTAGGACCTGATGTGTCTGGCAAAGAAACAGCAAGAAGACAAGCTTGGGCAGGCTGGGGGGAGTCGCTAGGACTCAGAATTGATTCTAGCATCATCTCTGACAAAATGCAAACTCTGGAGCAAGATGATTCAAAAATTCATGAACTCTATCTGCAGTGCAGTCAATCAGAACTGTTATGTAAGCTTGCTCCCCCCACCACCCCCTGACCACCACTCTGCCTTCTTACTGTGGCAAGTGCAAGCTATCAGCATATGAAAGACAAGTCACAGACTGGGAAAGAGTGCCAAGAGCCCTGGGGCTGAGTCCTAGCTGGACTGTGTGTTTCCCATGTGACCCTGAGTAAAACCCCGGTGGTCCCCTTCTGGACCTGTTTCCCCTCTGTAAAATAAAGGGATTGGACCAGATCTCTCCTATGTCCCTTACAGCACTAAAATAATATATTTGACTGATGGTTTTCGAAGTCCCTTGGATTACTATCCTGGCTCCTCATATTCCAAATGACCATCTACTAACTTCATCTTTCCTCTTTCTTGCCATACATATGGATCATAGTATCCTAGATTTCAGTCTTCAAGGGAGACTTGGAGGTCATCTGATGCAACCCTCTCATTTTATAAAGGATGTAACTGGCACCCACTACTCAGCAATCCTCTAGATTAACATCTTCATCCTTCATTATAATCCTGATATAAAAAAAATCCAATTTAATAATAGGCCAGTTGCTGGGGACAGTTCCAAGTTACCCATCCATAAGGAGAAACAGCTATTTCAAGACAAATCCATTTTTTTCTTTGACTCTCTGAATTAATTATACTCTTCAATAAAACTGTAGAGTTTGAGCCTGATTAAGAGGGGGAAAAATGTCTCTGGAACATTACGTGAGTTAGAGGCTAATGATTCTCACCATCTTTATTCTGCCCAGGTAGAGTTCAATCATCGAAATGAATAAAAATCTTTTGATCTGTATATTGTCTTTGGGAGGCTTCCCTTTAGGGGACACACCACTGGCACTCCCTTTAACATGCTGAAAAAAAATGGAACCTTAAATCACAAGGTTGGCAATGATTTTTACTAGTTCAATGCAAACCTCCAAAGAAACTTACTACGACATGGTCAGCTGCTTAAACACCTTAGGCTATAAATATATATATCCACACAAATCCATGCAGGCATTTCCCAAGGTGGCCTAGTCCACTCTGGGATGGCTCATTCTGTTAGGAAGCTTTTCCTGACATCTTGCCTAGATTGGCCTCTTTGCATCTTCTACTCAAATTCACTGCAAAGTTGATGAGAGCAGAAATTCCCAACTGAAGACTTCTTCCATGTTTAAGGAGAGTTTTTGAAAAAGTAGGCATTTCTTTTTTTAATTATCTCACTTTGCAAATCCAGAAACAGCTGGAGATTTTATGTGTGCTCCACTAAGCAACTGGTAACCATTTAGGCCACTGCCTTCACTGTCACTGTACTATCATCACTGCTCATATTTATATAATGAATTATTATTCATTATCTCATTTGAATCTTACAACAAACCTATATAAGGCAGGTGCTTCTATTACCCTCAGTTTACAGATGAGGAAACTGAGGCTGTGGAAGTTTAGGTAATTTTCCCTGTATCACATAGGTAGCGGTCCGAGGCAGGAGTTCAGGTTTTTGTGAATGAATCTAAATCCAGTACTCTAGCCCTGATATCACCTCACTGCTTTGACTAGGACTCCATCGCCAAGTCCCAGGAAGCTGCCTGAGACACATAGCTGAAGCAACTTACTCAGGACCATCCAGCTACTAAGAACAAGAGCAAGATTTGAATCTCAGGCTTCCTGATTCCCAGGATGGCCCAGAGTCCCCCTGTCCCCACTGCCTTACTTCCATAGACAACAAATTGACATTAGAGCATTGGAAATCAGAACTCTCAAATGGGATCCCTGGAAATTTAAAAAAAACCCACATGAGAAATTGGGTCAGCTAGAGTGTTGGACAAATTCACGTCCGCTCCTCCCTCCCTCCCTCTCTTTCCCAGGAAATGGCACTGTGTTTTTCAACTTACATATACAATCTGGGATCAGCGGTGAGAATGTCAATGCTGATGTGTTGTTCCAGTAAGCTGTAGGCCAGGATTGGTAACGAAGTGAAGCAAATATTGTACATCGTAAGGTAAGCAGCGTCATATAATGGCTTCAGTGGCGGTATGGAGGAAGTGAAATAACAATGTGCAAAATGATTTTTAGTAATGAACAGATTAAAAACAAGGGTTCGATATTTAGAAAATCATGACTAAAATAAGTCCCTGGGGACAGCTAGGTGGCCCAGTGGATAAAGCACCAGCTCTGCAGTCGGGAGGATCTGAGTTCGAATCTGATCTCAGACACTTAATAATAATTACCTGGCTATATGAACTTGGGCAAGTCACTTAACCCCACTGCCTTGCCAAAAAAAACCAAACAATCAAAAATAAAGTCAAATAAGTCCCTGTCTCCATGGGGTTGGTTTATTTTCATTCATCATAGTGCTTGCTAGTTATAGAAATCTAAATAATTTCATGTCTTATTGGGTTGTCACCTTCCCAACTAATTGGCCCATGAACAGGAAAATTGATTTAGAGCTGGAAAAAAAAACCCTAGTGGTCATATAGTTTAACCCACTCCCTTGAAAATTAAAGAAACAGAGACCCGGAGAAATGACATAACTAAAGATCCTGGACTCAGAGATCTAGGGCTGGAGGGAACCTTAGCTTTCAGATAATTCAAATTCCCTCATTTTGGAAAGGCAAGGAGACCAAGCCCCAGGAAGGTAAGTGACATAGGCTCATAGGTTCTTTGATTTCTCACTAGAAGCAAGCTGAGCAGTTATTCCACCCCTCTATTTTACACACGAAGGAAATGAGGTCCAGAGAAGTTAAATCATCTGTTTAAGGTCATAGGTTTTAAGTGACTCCAAACCAAGTGTTTTTTATTCCATTCTACCATATGTTGCTTCCCAAGCTATGCTCAGTTTCTGACTGATGCCTTGCTTTGAATTGTAAACTACAATTCTGGGTATTTCTATTAAAGATGCAATAGCTACAATTTGGAAAGTATTATAACCGTGAAAAAATAAGTCATTTCAGGATAAGGCTGCCATCTTTCCCTGAAGCGAAACACGGGCAGCAGCCAGACTGAGTCAGTATTATGTGTCTGGTATGTTGAATGTTTTTTTGGTCCATCACAAGCGGAAATGGTAGCTTTCACCAGGATGGTGGAAACTTCCCATTGACATTTTTGATCGTTTAACATAGGCTTCTACCATTAAGAACTGATGCAATGGTTTCGTTAACCAGTGACTGCCTCTGCAATCATAAGCACCAACTGAAGCATTTATGCGGAATTATGAAGATTTTTCCAAGCAATTTATTAGCCTCCTCCTCCTAGTGAAAGCTTTAGCTGAGGGGGAAGGGCCTCTCTGCGCTCTGGTAGGTGCTGTACAAAGTGAGAAATTGTCGCTCTGTGGCTCACTGGAATGTAGAATGCACCTCAGAGGAAACTTATTTTTTTCTGTTTTAACAAAAAACCCCACAAATCCAAAGGGATCAGGTACAAAAAAAAGGCAAAGCTCCTTGTGTCAGGAAGACAATTTTATCCCCATACAGGAAACTCCCAAAGTCTTTGAGGTTGGGACCTTGAGAGAAACTTGACCTTCCAAAGAAATCATGGCTTTGTTTAATGCTGAAGGGTGCTCCCTACATACACCAGGTTAAAAAGGGGCTCTGTACTCTGAATTTATAACAAAGGAAGATAACTCAGTTTTTTCTCTCTCCCCCCATCTCTTTCTCAATCCATGTCTCCTCTCCTTCTTTTCCTTGTCTTTATCTTCTCTCCTCCTCTCTTCCTCCCTTCCCTCTCTCCAATTCTATCTCCTCCTCCTCTCCTCTCTTATTCTTCTCTGTGCTCTCTCCCTCCCTCTCCTCATTCTCTTCTTTGTCACTCTCCTGCTCTTCCTCTCTCTCAATGTGATCTGGTGTAAGAGATCCTGGCCATGGCATCAGAGAGGACTTAAAAATCAAAACTCAGCCCTACCCCACTACAGTCTCTGCTAACTTTGGCCGAGTCACTTCAGTTCTGTGGGCTTCAATTTCCTCATCTGTAAAATGGGGGGACTGAATAAGATGAGCTCATTGAAATTCTTCAAGCAGAGGCTTCCCCATCAGGTATGCTGTAGAAAGTTTTCTCTTGGGGATATCAGTTGGTCTAAACAGTTTCTGAGATCCCAACCAGCTCTAAAATTTCATGACCACAAAGGATCTCTTCCAGCTCTAACTATATAATCCTATAATCCTAGGTAGGGCAAGGGAGAGTGAGATTAAGGTTTTTCTGCATATCCTATGACCATAATTCTTAATGTGAGAGATCTTCCTGGAGTAGCTAGGTCTTCTAGTGAGCCCAAGTAAGGTAGATCATCAGTTGGGAGATAAAATGTGGAAGGGAGCCCCGCACAAAGATGGTAAGAATGAGAGTAGGGTACAGAGGGATAGAAACATATTCACATGAACCAGAACAAAGAAAGGGAGCTTCTGACCATGTTGGATGAATGAAATGACCTATGATGGAGGCTAAGTTCTCACAGCACAATGAAGTGACCTAAGGTAGAGCTAAGACCTTACAGAACAATCTGGTATAAGATGTCCATGGAAGGCACGAGACAGAATGACAAAGCCAGGCCCAGGACTGTTTTGGATTGACAATTGAACTCAATTCAATTCAACAATTCATCCGACAAATGTTTATTAAGGGTCTACTATGTTGTTAGACTCTAGGAAGACAAGGAAAAAATAAAAACAGAACAGCTCCTAACCTCAAGGAGTTTTGTTCTACCAGGGGAACAACAGACAATAAACACCAAATATATACAAAGCACTTTACTTGGGGGGTTGGGAGTGGGGTGTAGAGAATCACCAATAAGGAGTGGAGCTCTTGATAGAGCAAGTATATGAGATGATCCAAGTTTTGAAAGGAACTAGGGATTTCCTAGTGAGACCACAGTCTAGAAGACAATAGGAAAACATCCGGAGGGAGAGATCCTGAGGAGGCAGGAGAATAGTTAACCGTTGTCAAGACTAGAAGACCTTTTACTGGGATTGACTCTGAATAGTGACTTTTGGCAACATGAGAGGGGAACAGTAAGGGGCCAACTTTGGGGGACTGCCTTAAACTGGAAGACAGAAAGAGAGGAGGGCCAGGCTCACTCCAGGAACCCAAGCCTCAGCTCCCAGGCAGATGGCAGCGTTGCTCACAGTGTCAGAAACCATGGGAAAGCAGCCAGAAGGAGGGGGGGGAGGAGGAAAGGAGTATTAGATTTTTTTTTGAGGGGGGGGTTTCCATCTCCTGTGTTTTGCTCGAAGAAGTGACAAGATAGTCAAGTGGTAATATTAGGGAGAACCACCAGGCACACATTCGATGATATGCAGACCTATAATACTCTCAATGGGAATTGAGAATACAAGCCTATGGAGAAAATAGAGGCCCTTCATCCTACACAGCCTTCTGGGCAATCGTTTTTAATGTGGTAAATATGCCAAAGCATGGCGGAATGTTGGACTCTGAGGGGACGTTGCACACCTAGGAATTCTCCAGGGGGGATCATTCTGCGACTTGGAATGAGGTGGTTTCTATGGAAACTGTTAATTTTCCCTAAACACTAAATTGAAAACTAGGGCTCTAATTGACTGTTTAGTGGGGAAGTTAGCCCTGAATCTCCCTCAACTACAAGAAGCAATAATTATGTTTTCCCCACTAATAGAAGAGAGCACTCCGAAGCACTGATTATGAATTAGGCTAGTTAGACCCTCTTAGAAACTTGCAAAGAGATTGGTCAGCAGGAATTAAATTAAAATTCTATAAATTTAAAATTCACCAAAATCCTTTAACAGTATTGAGTCATTAAAATATAAGTTCCTTGAGGACAGGAACTGTCCCATTTGGGACTTTCATATCTTGAGCATTTGACACAAGAATAGAGACTGAACCTTTACCTCCATTACTATAGTAGATGTGTCATTAGTGGTATAAGAATGAGGTAACATCTGGATAAGAAAGCCTGCAAGTCAGAGTCTTATTTGCAAGTTCTAATCTTAAGAGTTTCCTAGAGCACCAAGAGGTTAAGTCACCCAGCCAGGGTGATCCAGCTACCAGTGATTCTTGAATCCAGATCCTCCCGATATCCAAGGTCAACTTTCTATCATCTATGCCTCTCACAAGGTATATAGTGGGATCTTAACATGTACGTGTGAAGCTGAATCAAATCTAGATGGGGGAAAAAACCCATGAAAGCTTCCAATATGGCAGAAATCAATCTCTTCTAAAGGGTAAACCCTGGACTGAATTCGCTTCCTGTACCATTTTCATTTTTTCTATGCTCTATTCACAACCTAAGAATGCCTGGGTTGGACATTGGCATAGGGATACAAAACAAAGGCATAAAATACTCCCTGCCCTTGGAGAGTTTACATTTTACTCAAAGGAAGCCATATGTTTGCAGTTAAGTCAATGCAAACTATATGCAAAATAAATAGCAAGTAGTTTGGAAGAATTAACAACTCGACACCTGCCTCGTCTCACTTTAAGACTCAAGATGAGATCTCCTATCTGTGCTTTGGTATGGGGGAAGAGAAGGAAGGGAGTAGGTGAAGAAACAAAACAACTCCCTCCCAAGTTCCAAATCAACCCACTTTCCTGTGACCTTTTGCTGCATAATGGTTAAGCAGGGTCACCTGAAATTATACCTAAGGTTTTCATCCAGAGACTCTTTTGTGTTTGCCAAGATATTCTAAAAGGAGGAAAGCTGAAATGCTCAAGGTCTTGGTTCATGGCCACCAGAACAGATACTGCTCTCTGCAGCTAGCTGGTGAGGGATGGCAGGGGCACCACATACAATAAGTCATGACACCGCCAACAGCTACTTAGGTGTGTGACTCAGCCGACGTCCTGGGGCTGATGATATGGCAACTAGAAAATCACCAGCTGCAATGGCAAGAAGACAAATTTGCAAAGAAATTGTTTTGCAGATGCCTCAGTTTCCACATCTGTAGAAAAGAGAAAGTGGAATTGATCTTGAGGCCTAGCTCTCAATCCTATGATCTTATAAATTTCTTTAAACAACAAAAACAGCCTGCCAAGCAACTAGAAAAACCAAAATTCCTACTGAAAGGAAGAAGGAAAAATGACATTCACCCTGCAGAGGAAGTAATTTTCACAGCAGCATTGCAGGGTACCTTGCCAGAACCAGTGAAGTAGGTTAACAGAGCTACACAAGACAGCTACCAATACTACTCAGTGGCTTAACCAACATGCAAATTTGCTTCTCCTTTTCTCATTGCAGATTGATCCAAAAATATAACTACCACAGGGACATACTATTTTGAGCTACCATTAAAGATAAAAAAAATAATAATTGAAGATTGGAAAATTTGAAGTACCTTAAGACAAGTCTTTATCTGGGGACCACAGTTAGAGTAGAAGCTCTTTGAGGGCAGAGACATGCTCTTTCTGGTCTCTGTATTCCCCAAAATAGAGCCTGCCACATAATGGGTGTTTAACAGATGCTTATTATAATTGAATTGAATTGAATTGAGTGATAAACAAGACTGAGGGTGAACTCAGTTCAAATCTGTTGAGTGGAGCTTTATCTCCAATGACGTTTCCAAGACAGTCCATACAAGAAGCAATGGCTAGGTGAGACTGGATTTAATGCAGCATTAAATTGTAAGTATTAGGATTATCAGAGCATGTTTTTAATTTGGGTTTTCGATAATGCAAATTATGGAAGGATGAGAAAGAAAGCAATCAAAATACTGTCTTACCTCCTACTGGGTATATCAAACAACTGTCAAAAATGAGGCTTGACTGCAAAGGAAGTTACTGGAGCAAAGATAGCAACATTTGCTGATACCAGAAATCATGCAGAAAATGACAACCTTTAAAACTTTATGGCTAATAAACAATGACATTCATAAGAGTTGAGTTCATGAGATATGTTGAGAGGGCAAGCCTCTCTTGACATCTTCACTGCAAGTAAAATATGATCAACTACAGAAAAATCTGGAACGAACATGCTATGTAAAAACATACTGAATTATACCTGTTGGGAGAAGCCACAGAAGAACTGGTACAAAAATTGTGGTAGGATGAAACAAAGGTTCTGAAAAACAAAATGAAAAATGGAGTGAGGAGGGAAGCATATATTCTCTTTCTCTTTTATCTCTGGGCCTATGAGTCATCTCTAGTCCCAGGAGTCAATATTTTAGCAGCATTACACTGAAACAACTTCATAGGAAGAGACAAACCCATAATCAAACCATTTCCCACATCTCAGCAGAACCTCTCAAAAGGTCAAAGGTCAGTGACTTCTTTTCAACAAGTAAAGTTGCCACAAACATATAAGGCTCCCCTTAGGCTTGGATCACTTAGTGAAATAGGGGAGAACAATGAACACCCAGTTCTGGTGACAGGGCATTTCCAAATTTCCATTCATCCCTAGCAGGTTAGGGGCCAAAGCCTTGCTGATTAAGATCCAATGATGTTGAAGGAAAGGAGAGATGTCAGGACAAGAGACTCAGTGTCAGGAATGGTTCTGCTCAACTAAGCACTCAAATGGGAAGGGATGGCTGCAGTGCAGTGGATACAAAGGAAATATACATAATATATATATATATATATATATATATATATATATATATATAATTATATGCAAAAACTCTAAATTAATATCGATTAGAGAAATGCAGATTAAAACAACTCTGAGGTACCAAAACTCACAGTTACCAGATTGGCTAATATGATAGAAAGTGGCAATGATAAATGTTGGAGGGGATGTGGGAAAAGTGGGACACTAATACACTCCTGGCAAAGTTGTAAACTGGTCCAACCTTTCTGTAGAACAACTTGGAATTATGCCCAAAGGACTATGAAATTGTGCATACTCTTTCTTTGAGCAATACAACTAGGTCTTTATCACAAAGAGATCACAAGAAAGGGTAATAAAAACCCACATAGACAAAAATATTTATAGCAGCTCATTTTGTGGTGGCAAAGAATTGGAAATTGAGGGGATGCCCATCAAAACAGAAGCAGACATTAGGGGGAGAGAGGCATGGGCATTTTACCATCCATGGAAACATTTTTAGATGTTGGATTTCCTACATATCCATACATATATGCATGCGTATATGCATATGGATCTCCCCATTGTATGCTTCTCCTGATAGTAATAATGACCAAAGTCTCATCAAACAAGGGTATCTCAGCTATTTTATCTTTCCAGGAATCCTGCCAGTTTTGACATGTATAGCCAATAGGCACCTACAATCAGGATAAGGCATCAGAGGAGGATGTTATTAGAGCTGAGCTCTGTCCTAACGTGTCCATTCTGCATAAATAAGTTTTTTTTTCTTCTTAAAGTGAGTAGTTGACAAGATAATTTTTTATTTTTAAATAAGTAGTCCTATATTTTGACATAAAGGATAGAGAGCCAGCCTGGACTCAAAGTCTCACCTCTGACAGATGTTGACTATATGATCTTAGAGGCAAGTCACTTAACCTCTCAGGGCCCCTAGGTGATGATCTAAAACCCCACGTTGAAGAACAGGTACTGATCTGCACGGGGAAGGGGACCTTCTATACTGGGATCTCACTAAATTAATGCCTACAGGACTAGATTAAAATGTCACTGGATCATATTAGACAAAATGAATTAAAATACAATGAAACTTGGAAAATGTTAATTCGTGGCTTTCTAAGTCAATATACACCTTCCAGTTTGACTACTGTCCTAAATTCAGGCTCAGCTGAAATAATAAATTAATAAATTTAAACAGATATTCTCTTTCATCTCTTCCTGAAGAGAAAGGACTTTAGTGCTTCATTCTAGGCCCTTCAACAGAACACTATCACCCAGCTACTTGAATTGCTGGTCAGAGTTCCAAAATAGATCAAATCAATCCTATTTTCAGGGACAGAAATATCACAAGACTCCACCTCTGACCCATTGCCTTGTGCGACAGAGAGTCAGGTACCATATGCACTAAATATGGCCCATGAATATGATCCATTTTTGTGTGATTAGGGGTCGACAAAAAAAAGAAAAATACAAAGAAAAGAAAAACCAAGGTGCACAATGTAATGATGTTTTCCCCTCAAGCTCTTTCTCCAGGGACATAATCCTTTTTCATTCCTCCACCAATGCTATCAATTCTCTTGTTCTGTTTGCTGCTAAGGGAAGACAAAAGACCAGGCAGCAGGATTTATGTTGGCCAGAACACCAGCTCCTGTCTGTCCGGAGAAGAAAAATGACCACATTCATGAATTAGGGCCCTGTTTACACTGATATTCTCAAGGTTAATCATTTGTCTATTATGATTAAAACCATCAGTGTTAGAACAATACACCTTGAATTTTGCAGCAGAGCAATGAGATCAGCCAGAATTTGGGGACTCAGATACCTGTGATCAACACACAAAGGTCCTATTTAAATAGGTAGATCGATAGAGCAAACACTCTGAAAACATCTAAGTCTCTTCTTGAGCTGCTCTGGTGGATGAATCTTCTCAGTTCCTCTCCCCTTCTCAGCATCAACCATGATGGAGATAAAGTCAAAACAGGATAAAGGAGAATCACTTGCATTGCTTGCTACTAACACTATAGACAAACTGAATGTCCAATCTCTGGCTTCTGCTCCATTAGTGAACCCCAATGCACATTATTTGTTATTATAGCAAAGCTGAGTAATGAATCCAGTAAAAAGTGCAAACAGCCTCTATTTAACAGATGAAGGCAGCCGAAATCTATTTTCTGTCAAGCCTCTGCCCAGCCTGAAAGCTGAAGGTGCTCTAAACATGTCCAGATAAATGACAAACACCTGCCCACATACCTTATAGAAGAAATACTGCACCAGATGGGCAATTCTCACATAGTATAAATGTCCATGGGCAAGCAGCAGTTTCCTTAAGTGCTTAAACTTAGGAACCGCATAATCACTGTTTCTTGCAGCTTGGCGACCTTCTTTACCTTTGATGCCTTTAAAAAAAAAACAATAGGTTATCACCATGCAGTATATATTCTGTAGAACATCAAGCTATCGATTTGGGCATGTATTATGTCAAAATCAATGGCCACATTTTATGTCCTTGTTTCCGAGTTGAGCTTCTTCTTTGCATCCCTTCTTTGATCTCATGATTGAATAAGTGACATGGGAACCAACCAGGAAAGCCACGAGCTCTGTTAATTTGTTTTTAACTGTGTGTGTCTATCATGTTGTAAAACCAAAGAAAATAATTTATTTGATGAATTGGTTCACCTCAGAAAGAGCCAATTCTAATAACCAACCACAGCTCACACTGATGGCATATTTTCAAGTAACTACTCCACACCATAGCCTTGTGAGGTCATGGATCCAAGGGTTATCAGCTCAATTTCTCTGATGAGGAAACTGAGACTCAGAAAGTTGACATTTTGGAATGGAAGGAAAAAGAAGCCTAAGCTGTTGGAATTATGGACTTGCCCATAATGGGATCTGGGACCTAAGTCTTGGTCCATGACTCTTCCCACTAGACCAGCAGTCCTCAAAGTGTGGTTGAAAGTGTGGGAGAAGGGGCGGCTAGGTGGCGCAGTGGATAAAGCACTGGCCCTGGAGTCAAGAGTACCTGGGTTCAAATCCGGTCTCAGACACTTAATAATTGCCTAGTTGTGTGGCCTTGGGCAGGCCACTTAACACCATTTGCCTTGCAAAAAAAAAAAAAAAAAGTACCGGTAGAAAGTATGAGAGACCCTGGGGATCCTTATTACCATACTGTCTGTGGTAGTTTCATGGCAAAGATATTAGACTGGTTTGCCATTCCCTTCTTCAGATTTTCATGATACCAAGACTTTATTTATCTATTAAAATATTCCTCCCTTGCCCAACTAATTCTCTTCACATACTTCAAAACATATTGTGACAGACTGACTGCAGAAGAAACTAGGAGAATCCAGCTGTGTTCTATTAAGTCAAACATGAGAGATTTTCAGAAATATTAACATAATGCCACTCTTCACAATAATTTTCTAAAACATATTTTTTCATTAAAATACATTATTTAACATGTAATAGAGTCATTATTGATCTTTTTAATGAATTAATAAATATTTTAAATTTACTTGAATAGCTATTTAATAAGCATCTATTTTAAATCAATAAGACATACTTTAGGCAGCTAGGTGGCACAGTGGATAGAGCACTGACCCCAAAGACAGGAGGACATAAGTTCAAATTCGACCTCAAATACTTACTAGCTATGTGACCCTGGACATGTTGCTTCACCCTGACTGCCTTGCATCTAGGACCATCTCCAGTTATCCTGATCCATATCTGGCCACTGGACCCAGATGGCTCTGGAGGAGAAAATGAGGCTGGGTGATTTAGCACAGCCCCCCTCATTCAAAGTCAATTCATGTGCTTGTCAGGGCATCATCTCCTTGATGTTATGGTCTTCAAGAACAAAGAACAAAGGGTGGCTAGGTGGCACAGTCAGGAGTCAGCAGGACCTGAGTTTAAATCTGACCTCAGACACTTAATAATTACTTAGCTGTGTGACCTTGGGCAAGTCACTTAACCCCATTGCCTTGCAAAAACTAAAAAGAAAAAAAAAAGAATGAAGAACAAACATCACTGCTATATCAGGCACTGGGTTAAGCACTTGATAATACGCCCATTTTACAGATGAGGAATCTGAAACATACAGAGTTAAATGACTTGTCCAGGGTCACTGAGCTAGTAAATATCTGAGACTAGATCTGAACTAAGGGATTCTAGATTCCAGATCCAGTGTTCCATCTATTTCTATTCATTTATCAGTTTTCATTTCTAATATGGTAAGTATCAGTAGTTATAACCCCAAACAGAAATATTTTGTGAGAGTAGGGAGGCACTTCAATAATTTTTAGGATTATAGAGTTAGTGACCTCCAACATTTTGAAAATAATTCCTCACTTGTTTTTAAAAATCCTTACTTTCCTTTCAAGGATCAGCTCAAGGGTTACTTCCTGTAGGAAATCTATCCCTAAATCCTCAAGTTTCTAGTGCTGCAAATTTCCTCAAGGTAGTTTGCCTTATTCAGCTGTGCACATACCATTTCATCCCCTAGAATGTAAGCCCCTTGAGGGCAGGGACTGTTTTTTAAAACTCTTTTGAATGGAGGGAGGGAAAAAAAGAAGACAAGCATTAAGCCAGAGAATCCCTAGATGGGAAGAAAAAAAATTAAAACCTTTTCTACAGTTCTCCATTACCAGGCCTCCTCAGAGCTTGTAGCTGTAGAGGTCTTCAATCTAAGGCCAACTACAAGGCAGTGGGTAAAGTGCCCTCCAGGACCAAGAAGTGGTAGGTGAACAATGATGCACAGTTGGCTGGTATGGTCTATGTGTTGCTTTGATTTGCTCTTTGTTATAAGGGAAAATTTTA
Source organism: Macrotis lagotis (assembly GCF_037893015.1). Lineage (NCBI taxonomy): Eukaryota > Metazoa > Chordata > Mammalia > Peramelemorphia > Peramelidae > Macrotis > Macrotis lagotis. The sequence continues at coordinate 34,713,691 of NC_133666.1, forward strand.
CTTTGGGTAAGGAGGTGAAGTCTTGAGGAAGAAAAAGGGATACAAAATGGGCATCAATAAAGAGGATTAAAAAAAATTGTTTTTGAAGAAAGTAAGACCAACCTTGGCCTCAGAAGACCTAGGTTGGAATTCTAGTTCTGCCATTTGGACAGGTCCCAGCAATGAGACTCAGTTCTCTCATCTCTGTGTAAGAATAACAATACCTGTATTTCCTATCTCACAAGGTTGGAGGAATCCACTGAGTTACCTCTTGGAAAATACTTGGTAAAGCATTATACAATCTCTCATACATCATCATCATCATTATTGTCATTATTATTAGTAATAAAAACAATACTATTATTCCATTAATCACAAAGAAAGAAAAATAATGAAGAACTTATATGCAAAAAATACTGATAATTTTTTAGATGGGGAATGTGATACAAAAATATCCAAGGAATCCCTACTAAATATGACAGCAAAGGGAGAGTGGGCAGCTGGGTCAGTGTAATTTCCTCCTAGTATGAAAGCCAACAGAGCCAGAAAAGTATCTCTTACGTTGAAATATTCCAGTTGATTTTAAGGGCCCCAGCCAGGATTAACTCTGGGCCAACCTGGGAAATGGGAGCAGTTTTTCTTCATCTCCTCTACTGACAGCTTCTGGGCAGGCAGCCTGCAGGCAGTTAGACCAGGCCTTTCTTATACACCACTCCCCCACTCCCCAACATACAATCTTCTGTAGAAAAATCAATTAAAACTTGTTCGAACAGCCCTTTCAAGGTTGCAGACCACCAATTCCATTAGTGATGACTTAAGATAGCTAACCAAAAAACTCCACAGAGGCAGTGATATTAAAAGTAGTTGTAGAAATACTTAATAGAGCAAATATAGGGTAGAGCTTACCTATTCCCACATGGGACTCCAAGATCATACTGACATCATTAGCACCATCGCCAATGGAAAGAGTAATTGGACTGCCTTTGATGTTTTTCACCATTTTGACGATCTAAAGTTTTACAAATAAGAAAGTGATAAAGGACAAAGTTGATATGAGTAGGAACTATAGTGAAAGCACAGATCTGCATTTTATACATGTGAACTAAGAGTCTCCCCAAAGAAAGAAATTTTCTGCATACACCTGCCCATTTCTAATTTTCAGGTGTAGATTTTCAAGTCGGCTCGAAGGGTCCTCCAAAATTTGTCCATTGGCTTTATGTATATAAGACTTGTCCAAATTCTCAAACCCTTTATCTGGCATAGAAATGACACTTTTTCTTGTACATACAGATGGATTTTTTTTCTTGGTTTCATGGATGGTTTGTGAGCTGTATTACTTGAAGAATATTCATTTCCATTAGATGGGAACTCCACGGGAGAACTCCATGGGAGATGGTAACTGAGTTCATGGGTTGCAAAGATAAAACTCCCTGGGTAGTTCTTCTTTGGGAGGATATAGAAAAGAAACACCCAGAATAAGAAGAAAAGGATGAGTCATGTCCTACACCAGGGAAGGGAGAGAGGGAAGAATCCAAATATGAATGTGTGATTTTGGAATAATAAGAGGCAATCCATGGTTTACAAGGCTGAAGTGGCATCTGAAATCATTTGGAACAGTTCAGCTGAGAAGCAATCACAGGCAAAATTGTGAAATAGGCATGCCCTTTTTCTTTTGTGGATACTCTCATCTTTTTTAGGAGCAATGCTCACCACATCAACTCCTGGTGACCAGAACCCTATCGAGGATTAAAAAGAAAATCCTCAGCAGCTAAAGGGGATTTTTAAAAGTTTAGTCTCTATAGTCTCTCGCTGACTAATAGAAATGAAAGTAGTTCTCTCCAGATCTGGAAAGATGAAGAATCATTTATACAAGGTTGAGATTGGCTGCAACCTTAATTTTGGCCCAAATTTAATGAATTCACTGATACTAAGTGGCACACATAACCCCATTCAATCACAATTAAAAGGTGAACTCTGTGAACATGAACTGACAAGGGTTCCTTCCTTTCATTCCCCCATTCAGCCCCCCTACCCCTTCAATCCCTGACATTTACTATTTTTTAAATGGCTCTGGGCTTCAGACAGCCAGTGATTTCATCACTTCTGTTAATTGAAAGTTCAGACTTTGGAGAAAAGAGGATATGAGAAGGGAACAGCTGACTACATAAATAACGTGATAGAACAGAATCTAGTTTTCTAGACCATGGGATAAAATAGGGGAATGAGAGACAACTGCTTATCTCAGGAGAATACAGAATATGTTTACTAATCTGATCAAGACAGTTTTAAAATGAAAATAGAGAAGGAGAGAGAAAAGTGCTCAGATAAAACCGTAAAACCAGATGCAATAATGGGCCAGGTAAGTGGAAAAAAGAAAAATAATACTGAAAGGGGTAGCAAATAATTCACAGGGGAAGATAACTGGGAAAAAGGTTAGTAACAACATTTGTGACCTGAAATATCTGTAGATGAATGCCACCTAATTAATCAGATCTGTGAAAATATGAATAGAGGCAAAATAACATTACAGAGGCAGCTAGTGTGAATCACCACTTAAAAACTGATCTGGGTCTTGTTTGACTAGTCAGAGGATACTACAGAGGGAAATTGATTATAAAGCAAGATTATATTAAGTATATCTCTATATTCCAATTAAACGTATGGGTCATAAACAAAAAGGGAAATACTGCTCCAGGGGTTACCCTGAAACTCGGTAGAATCAAAATTACAGTTGAAATGGTCATAGAAGGGCATGCCTTCTTCAAAAGAAACAGTTCTGAGAGATGGAGTACCAGCAGAGCAAAGTCAATCAATAAGGTAAATGACTAAATGGAAATTTCAAGCCAACATGTGTAAGTAACAATAGAGAACGCTGGAGAGAGGATAAAAGGAGAGAAAAGTGGAGGCAATGAATGGTGATGTGAGAGCATACTGTAGATTGGTCAGCCAGATGAAGAATATGAATGATAATTGTTCGAATAAAGATCACAAAACCCAGAAAAAAGGCAAGACAAGAGTAGTTATGGAGGATGTTGACAATCTTAACATCTACTCAAAGTCCGTAGCTAAAAGCCAAGCATTTAAAACATTCTTGCTTTGTCTAGCTATTGGTTGCATCTCTTAGGATGTCGAGGAACCATTGTAGTGGCTTGCTAGCTGGACCTACAGCTGATAACCAAGGAAGTGGCAAAGTGAAAGTGACATGAACTGTAGGCGAAAGTAGTGATGGCAGTTTGGAGTTCTTAGCCCCAGTCATAAAAGGAAACAGTAGGAAGTAACCAGATGAATACCCACGACTGGAGAAAAGCAGATTTCTGTAAATGTAATTTTAAATGATCCCAACGGATAAGATAAGTGGAAAGCACCCAAGGAAACCCATGTGGTCACACAGGGGGCTGTGTAATGAGCTCAGATTTGCAAGAAATATGCATAAAATATGTCACAAAGGAGTAGCATTTCCTTGTAAAAATAACATCCTGGAGGCAAGAGCCCAGAGCAAGCTGATACTTAGAAAAAACCGTTAAAAAATTTTTAAAAGGACTTTTAAAGCAAATTTGCACCAAAAAAAGGGGGGGGGGAAGAGGGACTTCGGTTTTCTTTGAAAAATGATCATTATACTGGAAAAGTATAAAAATGTTTAGCAGGGAGGTGAAGAGCAGAGGTATGGTTTGGCCCTTTGGCTAGAAGCAAATTAAAATGTATTGGGGAAATGTTTCACAAGATAAATAAAAATATGACATATTTAATGTTAATTTGTGGTTTTCTAAGTCAATATGTAACCATAGACATTCATATTTATTTGAGTTTGACACCATAATGGTACAGAGGATAGGACATGTAGATTTATCTGGCATATAGTTGGCAAATTATAAACACTTGTTGATTGATTGAGCCTCAAGTCGGGAAAGAGCTGAGTTCAAATCTGATTTATATGAAGCTATGTGGTTTAGTATACAGAGTAGGGTACTGCAGTCAAATTCTGCCAGAAATACTTACCAACTATGACCCTGGCCAAATTGCTTAACCTCTCTGTGCCTCATATTCCTCATATGCAAAATGAGGGCATTAACCTTAAAAGACTCTTAGGTCCTTTCCAGCTCATTTAGGATCAATGAGCCTATGACGTTAAGTGAAGAGTTTGGCCTCAAGTCAAAAAAAAAGCACAAATCTGTATAGAACACATTAGCATATGTGACTGGCTTAGTCACTGTCAGTGACCTTTTAAAGATACAGACCAGCAGGACTAGAAAAGAAAAAATATCATCAGTCCAATTTTTTTTGGTTTTTGCAAGGCAATAGGGTTAAGTGACTTGCCCAAGGTCACACAGCTAGGTAATTATTGCCTGTCTGAGATCAAATTTGAACTCAGTTCCTCCTGACTCCAGGGCCAGGGCTCTATCCACTGTACCACCTAGCCACTCCCAGTTCAGTTTTTTTTTTAAAGAAAGAAGACCATCAAACGTGATAATAAAAAGTTCTTTAGTGACCATTATAGTGCCAGAAGGCTTACACCAGATGGCTGAACTGTTTGTGGTAAGAAATGTATAGAAGAGTTGCCATGTAGTGGTGAGGGCCCAAATACTGTTATGTAGGCTGCACAACTTTATATCTGCCCATAGTAGTAAGCTGTGGATTTGGAGGAGGAGCAGAAAAAGCAGAGTGTGGGTGACAAAGAGTCATGGAAAAGTTAAGTTGATTATTGGAAGAATAAGAGGGCAAGGGATTCGAAGGTGGAGGACAGTGTCTTCTTATGTTGGCTAATACAGGAAGGGAGGTTGTGTGTGTGTGTGTGTGTGTGTGTGTGTGTGTCTGTGTGTATGTATATATGTATGTATGTATGTATGTTGGGGGGATAAGCATTTCTAAGATTCCTACTATATCTTGGGCAAGAACCTTCAAGGTAGGTGCTATAATTATTCTCATTTATTTGGAGAAACTGAGGCAGAGTGAGGTCATGTGACTTGTCTAGGATCACTCAACTAGGAGTATCTGAGACAGTGCTCTTCCTTAGCTGCCTCAATAGCAGCAATAGACTCAGAGAGCAGAAGGGAATGGGGGGGTCTGGAGCTAATGGTGAGGACAAAGAAGAAGGTTCAGCAAGAATAATATGAAAGGACAGCAGACTGTGACCAGAGAAGAAGGCCATGGAAGGGGGCAAACTGGCAGATCCTTTTACAAAGGATCTCAGTGGGAAGATTTAAGTAACTAAGGAGGAGGGCAGGGGATTGGGTAGGCAGAAGTCAAATATCAAAAAACTTTTGACAGAAGTGGAAGTAGAGGCCCACCCTGTGGGGGTGGGCAGCAGGGAGATCATGAAATGTTAGCAGATGACAGTTATTTAGAAGCAGCAGTTGGCGCAGAGACGAGAGTGCTAAGGCTGGAGGTCAGGAAGCCTTGAGGTCAAATATGGCCTCAGATATTCACTAACTGGGTTACCCTAGGTAAGTCACTTCACCTGTCTGCTTCAATTTCCTCAGCTGTAGAATAAGGATCATAACAGCCCCTACTTCCCACGATTGTTGTGTGGATCAAATGAGAGAATGTTTGTTAAGTGCCAGCACAGGGCCTGGCATCCAGTAGGTGCTAAATAAAAGTCATTATCATTATTGCTTTTTAGGATTACTAATTTAGAAAAGAAAAGAGACCTATTTACCCTTATCATTTGCCTTTTCTGTCAAAGACAATGGCCTTTAAACTAGTAAGGATGACAGAAACAAGGCAAAGAGAGGCGACAAAAAAAATTCAACAAGTCAAACAAAATGGGTCTTTGACAGGTTACAATCCTCCTTAAGCAACCCTGCTATATTTTGCCTAGGCATAGTGAAAGCCCAAAGCCAGACAAATTGGAGCCAGAAATCACAGCAAGAGACATGCATGAGAAAGATCAAGAACTCTCGCTTCCACAAGAGAACACAGCTTAAAAAGATTAGGGTACTTCTGTCTGGAACAATCTAAGACAAAGGTCTGTAGTGCAATGTCAGAAAAATTATCAAGGTTGATAAAAGGAATCCAGAATTCACAAACCCAAGCAGTAAGGAACCTTCTCTCAAGCCTGGAACACTTTTTAAAAATAAAAATCAATTCAATCAACCAAGATATTTATATCCATCCATCCACATATGTGTGGATAGATATATACATGTGTGTATGTTTATGTGTATATATCTCCTTCTATATCCAGAATGAAGCTACCAGAATGAAGACCTAAGTCTAGGCAGTAAAATAACAATATAGAAGAGAGTGAAGTCCTTTCTTGTAAGAAAATCACAAACAAGTCACATGATCACAGTTTGCCTCAGTTTCTCCAAGTAATTGAGAATAACAGAACCTACCTAGAAAGGTTGTGTTCAAGATGAGATGAGACAATATTTGTAAAGCACTAAGCAAAGTCCCCAACAAATAGTAGGAGACATATAAATGCTTATTCCCGTCCTGTTTTGCCACAAGCTCCTCCTTCCTCCCCTTTTTTGTTTCTTTTCACGACCTCTTAAAGTCATCCCCACTTCTTACCCCTTTTACTCCAGTCTTTGATGAAGGGCTGATTCTTCTCTTTTCCAAGGCCACACCTTAGAAGGACCATTGAACTCATGCTTTTACTTCTTTTCAAAAAGATTGCCCCTACCATTGGCCACCCCACTTTTCTATCTCTCCTATCTATAGATTCCTTCCTTGATGCCTATAAATAAATGCATATATTTCTTCCCCGACCTTTCAAAAACATCCCTTTTAAAAAGGTGACTAGACACTCATTTTGGGAAATGAAAGGCAGATGGCATTTTGGAACTAAAGTAGATTTTTATGGCATTGCTGTTGTTAACACTGCTTCTGGGAAGTTTTGCTTGATTATAAACTACCTTGAGACTTACTTGGACCCTAACATCCCTGCAAGTTATCATCCTACATCTCTTCTCCCTTTCTTAGACAGACTCCTTAGCAAAGCTATTGACAAACAGTATTTTTACTTCCACTGTTCTTGCTGTCTCTAAATACAGGACAATCTGTATCCAAGCCTCATCACTCATTTAAACGTGCCCTTTCCAGACTCACCAATGATCTTATAATTGCCAATCGGATGACCTTTGCCTGGTCCTCATCTTTCTTGACCATTTTGCGGCATTTGACAATGTCAATCTCCTCCTCCTCCTGGACACTCCCCTTTCTCTCACATAAACATGCCTATATGGGTGTGTGTGTGTGTGTGTTTTATCTATCCACTAAGCCCCGAGAGGCATATTGTTCCCATGTTTGTCTCAGCATCTAGCACAGCGCTGGCCACATAAGAGGTGACTGATAAATGTTTAATTGGCTAACTGAATGTAGTTGGGATCTGAAGACATAAATAGGTGAAAATTCATGGAAGAGTTGATTTCTCCATAAAACCATAAAACCATCATTATGGTTTGGAAGTGGCTCCATGGTTGCCAAAGGCAATGCTTACGACTCTCAAGCTCTGGCAGGCCAGAGTACTGACACATAGGTGTCAAAGAATAAGACAATAGAAAATATGGAATCAGAGAGTAATGATTAATTACTGTGAAGACTGAACCAGACAACAATCCCTCTGAGTTTCCAGAAGGAACAAGTCAATGTAATCTGGGAAGGGAAGGCATCATGGAGCAATAGGAATTTTAGCTGACCTTGAAAATCAGATATGCAGTGCAACAAGCAGGGACAATTTGGGGCTGTCTGTGGAGAATACCATCTATATCCAGAGAAAGAACTGTGGAGTTTGAACAAAGACCAAAGACTATTACCTTTAATTTAGAAAAAAGACTGATATCTTATTGTCTGATCTTGTTATCTCTTATATTTCATGTTTCTTCCTTAAGGATATTATCTCTCTCTCATCACATTCAATTTGGATCAATATATACCATGGAAACAATGTAAAGACTGGCAAATTGCCTTCTGTGGGGGGTGTGGGGAGGGAAGCAAGATTAGGGGAAAAATTGTAAAATTCAAAATAAATAAAATCTTTAGGTACAAAAAAAAGAAAATCAGATATGATAAAGCAAACAGACAGGCTCATGCCTCTCATTTTACAAATGAGGAAACTGAGGCCAAGAGAAGTGAAAGGATTTGTCCAAAATATCACAACTACTAAATATTTATCTGGAATAGGATTTAAACTGAGATCATTCTGACTCTTAATATAATACTTTAACCCCTACTAGAGCAAGGGGGTGGACACTCCAAGGACAAGGGGTTAAGAGCACAATCAACATTTGGGGAAGAGTTAGAGGCCCACCTATCTTGATTAGATAGAGCAGAGGGTTACTTTTGGAGGAGAAAAGATAGGGATGGAGAGGTGAGGACTATAATACATAATATAATAATAATTATTATTATTATTATTATAGAACACTTACTAGATGTCAGACACATGTCTTATTTGATACTTGTAACCACCCTGCCTTTATGATCCCAATTTTTACAGATGAAAGAAGTGAGGAAAACAGAGGTTAAGTGACTTGAGAAATGCTAATATAGAAGAGAGGTCCTGGAGGACACAAAGTCCCTTCTTTCCATTCCCACTGCTTTCTCCTTAGACTTCACTTTTCATAGATTAGGCCAACCTCTTCATTTTTATAGATAAGGAAACCTTGGTGGGAAAGTATTGTGAATTGTCCAAGGTCATATGGTTAATTAGGAGGAAATGGGATATGGGCAAAGTGATGAGTCTCAAGGAGGGATTGAAGTGGCGGCACGAGGGGGGAGTACAGTAAAGAAAGATGAATTTGAAGTCAAAGAACTGAAGACTTGTTAGCTGTATGACCTTGGCCAAGTCACATCACCTCTGTCTGCCTTAGTTTCTTCAACTGTAAAATGAGGATAATAATATCAACCCATCAGGGTTGTCATGAGAATTTATTTGCAAAGTACTTATCGCAGGCTAATTATTATTAATTATTAAACTATTAATCTAGTTTTGTAACTAATTAACCATATGACCTTGGACAATTCACAATACTTTTCCACCAAGGTTTCCTTATCTATAAAATGAAGAGGTTGGCCTAATCTATGAAAAGTACCAAGTTTAGAGAGAAAGCAGTGGGAATCGAAAGAAGGGATAAATATGCAAAACATTTGGAAGGAGTAAGACTTTGTGACTGGATATATGGATAAAAAAGGGTGAAATCAAAAGAAGTTTTTCTTATTATTTTTGCAAGGCAATGGGGTTAAGTGACTTGCCCAAGGTCACAGAGCTAGAAAGTATCAGAAGTCTTGGACCATATTTGAACTCAGGTCCTGTGTCCTCTCCAGTGCAACACCACCTAGCTGCCCTCAAAAGTAGTTTCAAGTCAGAGAGATGGGAAGGATGAAGGTACCATTAACAGGAATACAATTCAACAAAAATTTCTTAAGGTGGAAGGCACAGGAAATACACCCAAAGTGAAAAATGACAAGGTCATTTCAAATCAATGTTCTTATAGTCTAAGAGATGGAAGTATGAAATGTAGAAAAATGATAGAAAAGAGAATGTGATAGGAGCAAAAACTGAGCAAAGTAATGTCAGGATGACTTTCACCTAGTCCCAGGAAGTGAGTGTGAGGGAAGAGAAGTCAAGAAGTGTAGATTTGGGGGCTAAGAACATATATTCAGCCACAGACATAATGAGCTCAGAATCACAGTACAACATCCAATTTGCAGTTCGAGACAGAGCCTTAGGTCATCAGTAGAAATCTGGGTCACCTGCTCAGAAATGATTGTTACAGCCATGACACTGGATGAGCCCCACTGAAGGACTTATAGGATTTTAGACCTAGATCTGGAAGGGATCTCAGAGGTCATCTACTTCAACCCCTTCACTTAAAATGCAAGAAAAATTGAGATCCAAAACCAGTGACTTGACCAAGATCGCATAGGCAGAAATGGTAAGACTTGGACTTGATTCCAAGTCTTTGGCTCCAAATTCATTGCTCTTGATTCAATTTTGGGCAAGTCCACATTTGGAGGCTGAGGGAAGGATGGGAGCCAATAACAAAGAAAACATGAAGAGGAGATGATAGGAAAGAGAAGAGAACTAGAAGTCACGAAAAATGCATATTTCTAGAAGGAAGGTACGTTCAGTAGTGTCAAATACAGCAGAGAGGTCAATGGGTTACAAAAGCAGAGAAAGGGCCAATGAACTGGGCAAGGAGGTCATTGATGTCCCCTTGGGAGTAGAGTTTTGGTAAACTTTGAGTGCCAGGTTATAGGGTCATAAGTGGTTGGAAAGGAAAGGAGGAGCAGCAGGAAAAAGCCACTCATTTAAGAAGTTCTGACAATGAAAGGAAGGAGAAACTGAACCATAGCCAGACAGAACAGATGATTGAATCAAAAGGTTTGTCTAGGTTCACATTCAAAAGCAGAGGTGAAAGAGCCAGAAGAAGTGGGAGAGATGAGTGTTGATTGTAATTCCTATTGGAAAACATGGAAGAAAAATGTATATTCCAGGTAAGATCTGAATCCTTCTTTATCACTCTACCCCCAAGGCAGGCACTAAGAGTTAAAGCCATTTCCACGGTCATAATTACCTGTGCTTTCTGTAGAGGGGCCATCCGGCAACAGAGAACAGCAGTGCACTTGATACAAATTTGCAAAAAGATAGTTTTGTAATTAGTCGAAATGAACTCTTGAGAAGAATTTAATATAAGTGACAAAGTAGACCCATCAATTATCAATCCATATTCTTGATGTTCTCCCCATCCTCTAAAAAATAGAAAAAAAAATATGAGTTTTTAAAGACTTTACATGTCTAATCTCTCTCTCTCATCTATCTATCTATCTATCTATCTATCTATCTATCTATCTATCTATCTATCTATCTACACATATATTGAAAGACCCAAAGGGGAGATCTGGAGCCTCTGGATGGATATACAGATGCCCAAAGTGTGACACTCAGTGAGACATTACTATGGGTATAGTGCTATTGGTATTGAATGACTATGCAAGAAGAATTAAAACAGGAGAAACAAAATTAAAAATGGCCAACCTAAATCAAGAACACGGTTGAGGGAAGGCTGACTCTTAATGAATGTGGCAGATGGAAAAATTAGTAAATTTTTATTAACTTCTTATAAGACATTGGCTTCCCTCTGAATTCAAGGATTTCAAGAGACTACTCTAAGTAGTTCCTTCAATTTGTGATAATGCTAATTGCCATTTCCCTATAGATAAGTGGTCAAAGAATATAAACAGTTTAAAAAGAAGAAATGCATGCTATCAGTACCATAAGAAAAGTTGTTGCAAGTCACAAATACTAAGAAAAATGCAAAATAAGACAACTCTTGAGGTTTCACTTCACGCCCTTTAAAAGACAAGGTAATAATAGAAAAAGTCAATATCTAAAAAGATGTGGGAAGATAGGCATGTTAACATACTGTTGATAGAGTTGCCAAATGGTTCAACCATTCTAGAAAGCAATTTGGAATAATTTGAGAAAGGAAGTAAAAACAGTTCATAACCTTTGAAACAGTAATCCCAATAATGAGTATATATGGCAAAGTCAGAGTCAGAAACTAAGGTTTGATTTTTACTAAACTGTCCATAACTTACTTCCCACAGTAGCAATAAATTCAGTGACCACCATTTAGAGAATGACTGAACAAACTGATATGTGAACATAATGGAATATTATTGTATTGTGAGAAATGAGGAATATGAGGAATTCAGAGAAATATTGAATCATTCAAATGAAGGGATGCAAAGTGGAATGAGGAGAGCAATATATACAAGGACAAACAGTAATGTAAATGAAAACAGTATTAAAAAACAATTAAACTTTTAATAGTGATAATGACTAATCTTGGTCTTGGAGAATAGATGATAAAACACATCTCCATTCTCTCATTAGGGAGAGACTATGGATGCGGAATGACATAGGCTGCCAACCATGGTTGCTGCATCAGTAGGTTCCACCCTACTATTTCTATCTATGAGAAGTGAGGGTTTGATGGGGGGAAGGAAATTACTGAAAATAACTGTGAAATAAAGAACTAAACTTTTTAAAATGGGTAATCATTGATTTGTATTTGCTCCATCACTTTAGGTGCTGCTGAAATCATGCCTCCATTAGAGTAAATTTAAATTAAAAAATAAGAAGCTATAAAAACATTTTTAAAAACATTTTTTTCTTTTAATGCTGACATTGAATGCTGATGAACAAAATGTCTTATGCAGTTTGCTTCTTTTTAAAGTTTTATGAAAATTTAAATTGATTGTATTTTCAGATGGGATAGGGAGGTACCCACTATCTCTGAAGGATGAAAAAAGAATGGCAAACAAAGAGAAAATGAAACCAACGGCAGAAGAAAAGCCTATCTGCTAGTTTCTTCCTTACTTTTTGATGCTTCTACGTTTAGGGAATCCATATATCAGTTTCTTATGGTAGTCAATCAGCAAATCATGCAAACGGTCTTCTTTCCTGTCACTGTCTCCGATTGTCCGGTTGGTCAGTTCTAAGAGTTCAGTGTTGGTCTGGAAGAGGCGGCAAGCATAGCAAGTAGACTTGGCAGTCTCCATCTTATCCCCAGTGAGCACCCAGACTTTCATACCTGCCTTGTGCAAGGCTTCAATAGTCTCAGCTGCTTGATCCTGAAGCCTAAGAGGGAAAAAAACACAAATTTTCCCCCTCCAGATTTCCAGAGTCATTGCCAACATCAATTCCATGAATTTTATTTTAATCTTGTGATTCACTTTTTAGTCATGAGACTGTACCTTGTCTGTTCCTTCCTTTGTATCCTTCCCTATGACTGCCCCTTTCCCCTATTCCCAGTTTTGTAGCACTATAAGTCATTCATTTATTGATTAAACAAATTAAAATTAATTGTGGTTTTCAGAATGAAGGGACAGCTCCTGTGATATATTATGGTATAACCAAAATAGAAGTAACACCCATTGCTCTTCATTCAAATATTTGGAAATTCAGCAAACATCCATCTTACTGCCATTTTAGCTAATTTCATTAATTCAGTCTCTCCTGTATTTCTATCTGATCAAAGAAAACAAAGACTAGTAAATTCCATATCCCTGAAAAGAACTTCCAGTGGATAAGTAGGGAGGATGGAGAATCACTATTTCTGGAAATCTGTAAAAACTGGCTGACTGAATTGAACTATAATCCTAGAAGGGTAAGGAAGAAGAGCAAGGCTTCTTAAGGCCATCTTCAGCCCCAGGGTTACAAACAATACTAAATAAAATGATGCTTTGTTTGGGGAAGGAAGTGTTCTTGCCTAATGGACTTCATCAGGGTGAAACACACCAAATTTTAAAACCCCATCCACCAAAAGAGACTGGCAATTTGTCTGAAATGTATAACATCTCTGGAACATAATAGGGGCTTATGCTTGCTGAACAATGGAAGGAGTATACAGTAGAATGAGAATTAACTCAGGAATCAAAGGTCCTTCCTTCAAATCCTCTCACTTTTACTACTATGTGGACCATGACCTTGGTTTCCTAATCTGTAAAATGAGAGGGCAGATGGGCTCTGAAAGTCCATTCCTGCAAAAGTATCTGAGACAGTGTGGTACAAGGGAAAGAACTTTGGCTTTAGAGTCAAGAGGAACTGGTTCTGAATTCCAATTCTGCTACTTACCATCCAACATGACTCTTGGACAAGTCACTTCTGTACACTGAGCCTTCCTTTTTCTGTGAAATGAGAGCTAGATGACCTCCTCAGAAACCCTTACCCCTGGTGTCCTTCCTGGAGGGTGGATACCTGGGAGTTGCTCTCTGACCCTCTGTTTCAGGAGGACATACAAGGAATTCACCTCCTCATCATGACCTACTTCCATGATCTCATGTATTTCAGGATTTCCAGAAAGTCTTTCTGCCAGAAGATATCTCCTCAGAAACTCACCCTGCCTCAGATCATTTCCCCTCCAGGCTATAGGACTTCATTAGGTCCCCATAGGGTACACATTTTATTTTACAACTTCTTTTTATGTGCTATCTTATCTTAGCCCATTCCATTGTAAGCTCCTTGGGGGCAGGGACTGTCATGTCTTTCCTCATATTCTTCACTACTTAGTAGGTGCTTACTCCATTGTTACTGACTATTGGCCTCTGCAGTCTTTTTCCATGCTAAATCTGATCATATTGTGATCTTTACCTGCGGGTAGGTTGCTCCAAGTTCCTGAGTCTCAGTTTCCTCCCCTGTAAAATGAGGAGGTTGGTCTAGATGGTTTCTGAGAGTCCATCCAGCTCTAAGCCCTCAGATATTCTGATTTGCTCCATTTCAGACAGCTAGCACATGTGAGAGAGAGGACCCGCACTTCAATCTCCCTGACTCTGAGACTGGCCCCTCTATCTACTTGGCCAGGTTGCCTCCAGGAGGATGAGGATCTTATTAAAATGGACAGAACCTCCTCTACACCTAAGGGTAGAATTCTCGAAGCCTGAAATGAGGATTAATATCTGGGAAGAACTTGGGCTCTGCTTAAGCTTTAGCAGGATGAAATGGGGAAGCTTATCACATTTCAAAACCGTTCGCCTGTCTGCTTTGAATATTGACTACTTCTGATAGGAAGGGCTGATATGTCTGCCTCATAATAAGAAAGAGCAGAAAGTGTGAAGCTAGCCAAGAGTCTAAAAAGTCAGCTCCAAGGCAGGATAAACACGAAGCTTGACGCTCACTTTTGGAGGCCTGAAGTTACCTTTAGTAATACCGTCAATGATTTGAGTAGGTGATATGGTTATATAAAACTCTGACCAACACAGAAATATGACTCTTGTTCCATTTCATTAGTTTGAAAGAAGTATTAAAGGACTGATGCCATTCGGGGAGGCACAGAGGTATTTGAAGGTAGAGAGACATGGTCTGAAATCCTCCCTCTGAAGCTTATAGGCTATATGACCCTGAACAAGTAAGAAACCGAACCTCTCTGGGTCTTCCTCAGAAGCATAACTGTTTTCCCTATTTATAGATTTCTAATGGGACAATGTATAGAAAGTATTTGGGAAACTTTAAAATGCTATTCAAATACTATTCAACTATTTACCCCCAAGCCAACCCCCAGCAACCACCATACAAATCCTTTCCGATGTACAAAAGTCACTTCCCCAAAGAAGGCTTTCCTGATTCCTCAGGCCCAAAGTGAGCTCTCGAGCAGTATGAATTCCTAGAGCACTTTTGAACCTCATTAATGCTGCTTCCCCATCTTGTCTTACATTGTAATTAACTGAGGAAATGAACTGTCTTGAGAGGAATTACCTCAGGGATCTTTTTCACTTTTGATGTTCAAAGCAAGACTACATATTACAAAGGGGACTGAGTTTTGATGAAGCATAGGTTGGACTAGCTTAGAGAGTCCTGGAACCATTGGGTATTGGAGGTAGCTAGTCCTTTGAAAGATACGTCATCTAATTGTACTATCCCCTCATTTCCCAGGAGGAAAATGAGGCTCAGGGATGATAAATTTAATTCAAGGTATAATGATTAAGTGCTTTCTAGATGGTAGGCCCAAGTGGGCTACAGACACAAAGAAAAACTGAAAATAGCCTCTACCAACAAGAGTTTACATTCTGCTGGGGTAAGCAGTGCAGGAGGGAGAGAGTGCTAGCAAGTATGGAGGATTAAGAGATCTAGCATAGGAAACAGTATCTGACCGAGGCTTTGAAGGAAACGGGGATTCTTTGGGGAAGGATGTGAAGAGGAGGTGCATTTCAGACAAGGGAAGTGAGAGTTAGAACAGTGTGTAGCAGCAATAGTCAGTGTTCTAATATGTATAAAACATAGAGGGTAAGAAAGAGAGTAACATCAATCAAGGTTGAAAAGGCAAGGGAGGGTCAGAATGCATGAATCTTTAAACATAAGCTGGAAGAATTTCCATTTAATCCAGCAGGTAATAGGGAGGCACTGAAGATTCTGAAACAGTGTAAGGGAATGATATGTTTAGATATGCTTTAGGAATATCAGTTTGCAAGCTGTGTAGGGAAAGGACTGGACAGGTGACAGGTCAGAGTCAGGGAAACAAATGAAGATGCTATTGCAATGGACCAGGCAAGCAATGATAAAAGTTTGAACTAGAATAGACTGAACTCTCCACTTTTGAGTGGAAAGAGAAGGACAAGACTAGGGTCATTCAGTGAATAATTGGCAGAACCACAATTGGGACCCAGGGCTCCTGACTCTTAGTCCTGTACCATTTTCTCATTTACCTGTCCTCCACTGCGGTAGATCCAATTAAATTCATGTCAGTCTCGATTTCATCGAAAACCTTTGCCAACTTTTCTTCTCTTTCTTGTAAAGCCATCTTGGCTTCAAGGATTTGATGGTTAACTACACGATATTCCTCACGAGTATATTCTTTGTAGGCCACACACAGTGTTCGATATCCATCCTAGAAGCAAACAACAATGTGGCCTCCGGCTACCATTCAAAGCTCAGGTCTAATTTAGGATCTTTGAAATGCTTCTGGACTTTACATGTATGGACAATAGACATGAACCCATTCACATGAAAATCAATGAGAATTCTATCTTAAATAAAAACTAATTTTTTAATTTTTTAAGTACACAAAATGTTTCATTCTGTTAAAGTTGTGATCCTGGCAAATGATGAATAGTAAATCAACAACAACAATAAAGTAATAAATGCCATAAAAAAGTAATTGGAAAAAGAAAAGATTGGGGGTGGCTAAGTGGCACAGTGGATAGAGCACTGGCCCTGGAGTCAGGAGGATCTGAGTTCAAATCCGGCCTCAGACACTTACTAATTACCTAGCTGTGTGGCCTTGGGCAAGTCACTTAACTCCATTGCCTTGCAAAAATCTAAAAATATTGGCTGACTATATAGCAAAAGGGAGGGGTAGCCACTGGACAGCCAATCTGTTCTACTGTTATCCTTTAGATGCCAGAAGAAAGCAAAGAATGACCCCCCTGGACAAATGAGGAACACCTTGTGGCAAACTTATGGAATGACTAGGACATGAATGGTATTCAGTGGGTAGGCATGGATGGGTTGCTATCAGTATTTGAGTACTCCAAAAAAAGGGAAGGAAATATTGCACTATCAGAGTCTGGCTAAGTCTCCAAAATGACAAATCCATCCTAGAAAACTACACTAAGAGGAGTTACTCAAAAAAAAAAAAGAAAAAGGAAAAAGAAAATGTCCCTTAACACTGCCCTCTCTACATCTAAGAAGTTCAGTAAATACAGAATCAAAATGAGTTTCAAGAGGAAACCTCCACATCGAGTTGGTCTTCAGGGTCACTTACCATTGCATTGCGTTCCACGTGGACTTTAGTCTGTTCTATCTGGTCATTTTGCACCCTGGGGAAAACAGCCGAGTCTGCTCCCTTACAAAAGAGAAATATGGCACCTGGAATAAAAAAAAAAAAAAACAGCAAATGTGTATGAGAAAAGGGTTTACAAAAACCCCCGGCATGGAGCTATTAATAATGCAGTTCCATTCAAGGTATATTTATTACATGCCTACTAGGTAAGAGGCAATATGCTAGCCCCAACAGAAAGAAAAACAAAATAAAACAAACAACAAAAGTTGTTTGTCCTCAAATAGCTTAAAACCTATCAGAAATTAACAATGAAATGAAAGTCGTTTATGAAAAATTTGATGTAGCTATAAACCTTTTTAAATGAAAAGTAAACATATAGATGAGGCAAACTAAGTAAATGATGTTTTGAGTCCCAAGGTGGAACCACTCTGCTACCATCACATCAGGTCCTAGAGGACCTTTTCATTTCTATAAATCTTGCCCTATAGCCCTGCTGTCCTGATAGGGAGCATCTCACGATGCTCACTCACTCTCTGTAGGCAGGTTGACTTTGTTTCTCACCTCTCAGCCCCACCATTTGCTGACTCTCTCCACGTTCTAGTTTAAATTACTTAGCTTATTTAATTAATTAAATAAATGGCTATTGCTGTTGCTACTGAAAAGAGTGTACCTGTCCACCCTCCTATGACTCCCTAGAGTCATTGTCCCTGTAACTTTCCAAACTCAAATTCGAGTCCTGCATACCACTCCCCTATACATGTCCCCAATTAGAACATAACTCCTTGAAGGAGTTTTTATATTTGTGTTCCCAGAACTTAACAGAGTACCTGCCATCTAATGAGTGCTTAATAATTACTTTTTCATTTATTAATTTACTCTGAGTTTTCCTTCCTAAGACTCAATTTCCCCATCTGCAAAATGTAAATATTAATATTTGTCATACTCTTTCAGGGTTGCTGTAGAGTTCAAATAAGCTAATGTTTATAGAGTTGCTAGGGGGTCACAAAGCACCATAGGATGGCCAAACATTGTCACAAGCAGCACAATTCTTCAACACACATACCTCGGGCATTCCTCACGATCACGCTCATACGTCTCCGGGAAGAATCAAAATGTAAAGTATGTAAGAGCTCAAACCTTTAGAAAAAAAGAGATAGAAAAAGTGAAAACTCTAAATTATATTACAAATAGGAACTAGACTGTGATCATACTAGACAACAACCAAATACTATGATGGGGGGGCATTGTTTTGTTTTGTTAAATAAAAAGGTATCAGGTTCAGTCATCCAGAAAACATTTATTGACTGCCTATGACAAGTAAAGCCCTCTCCTTTAGGGACTAGGAGACCCATGGGGAACAACAGGGCACAATCCCTTCATTTAACTGATAACCTAAGTTCCCTGAGGGATCAGGAACTATTTTTCCATTTGTATTTGTATTCCCAGCATTTAGCATAGTTTTGGGCTCATGTTATCATTGAATTATTTATATTCTATTTGGGCTTTTCTTGGCAAAGACACAGTACTGGTTTGCCATTTCCTTCTTCAGTATATTTTACAGATGAAGAAACTGAGGCAAACAGGGTGAAGTGACTTGTCCAGGGTCACACAGTTAGTGTCTGAAGCTGTATTTGAACTTGCAAAAGTGATCCTTCCCGATTCTGCTCCCAATGCTCTATCAACTGAGCCACCCAGCTACTCTATCAGTGCATAGTTAGATGCTTGTTAACTGACTGGGAGAATGGGGAGATTATGTCTTTGATAAATATAAGTGGGAATATGATATATGACTGAAAAGAGTACATAGTGCTCTGACAGCACTTGTAGCCAGAGGATGGGGACAGCTTTCTGAACCATGTTGCTTGTAACCTGGCCACTGTAAGATGGGGCAACTGGCACCAGGTGGTGCTGCTGAGAGGGTGGGTTCATAAGATTAGAGATTTGGAATTAGAAATGCCTGTAGTAGATATCCAGTCGAATCCAGTCATATTTTTAAATAAAAAGACCCAGGACCCAGAAATGTTAAGTGACTTGCTCACTTAAGGAAAGCCACACAGCAAATAAATGCAAGGGACAGATATGAAGTCAGTTCCTCTCACACCACCAGATCTTATGCTCTTTCTGATGTATCCCTAACTCAGAAGACAGCCCCCCTAATCCACTATGACACACTGCCTCCAGGCTATGGCAATATTTATATTCATTGCTCCCATCAGAGATTCCCTCATAAGCCTTTAAATGTCTGACTCTGACTTCACATTAATTTGTAAACATATCCACTAAACATAGACACCAAAACAGGGATAAGCCCATGTTTTTCCCCAATCTCCTGCAGCTCAAAATTAAAATCTTCCATACACAATAATCCACAATAAGGCAAAATTTGTTTCCTGGCTAGTCTGAAATGAGATGTTAAGGCCAAAGTCTTAATTCAAAGGTGGATAGGAGGGGCAGCTAGGTGGTGCAGTCAGGAGCTGTGTGGCCTTGGGCAAGCCACTTAACTACATTTGCCTTGCAAAAACCTAAAAAAAAGAGGGGGATGGGTAGTCCTGAGATCAGGGCAAGCTGACCCAGCAGGAAGAGCTGTTTGACCTAGACCACAGTCTTCTTCTCAGCAAGAAGGTCACTTTGACCTACTGCACTGAGGTTCGACTTGTCAGCCAAGGAAAACCCATGGTTGCTCTTGTTCATATTAAAGCTAAACAACTACCATTATTAGGGAACAAATTCACCAGGTTCAGCCTCCTGCCCAAGGAGTCCAGGTCCATCAAAGCAAAGAGGTCACCTGTTCTTTATTTGGACAGAGTTTCCTCTGTGGCTCCTTCTGAATTCACTGGCTTTTTACTGAGACCTGTTATTAACTCTACTTACTCTTCAATTTCATTCTGTTGGTTTTCCAATTTCATTCGGCCATCCTTCATTCCCAAATAGGTGTATCCATACCTACAAGAGAGCAAACCAATACTTAAGGTATTTCCCATATGTCCTGGTTTATCATTGCCAACTTCATCAGGTCTGGACTTAGGATTTCATCCATATGGAGCATTTCCTCCACAAAAGCAGATTGGCAGTTATAGCTGCTAATCTAAAAGTAAGCATTCTTACCTTTTTCCAGGACCCCCTTAACAGACTGGTAAAGTTGGTCGATTCTCAGAAAAATGATTTTAAGTAATATGTCATGGTTTTCCCATTTATGTTCATAGGCTTCCTGGAATCTGTCCAAGGACTCCTTAGGGGTTTCTAGACCCCGGTTAAGACTTCTTGTCTTAGAGAACTGCCTGGAGCACCATGAAGGTAGGTGAAGTGCCCAGGCTCACACATAGGTCAGCAATGGAACCTGAACACAGTTTCCCCTGAGTCTAAAGTTGATCATGTAGCCACTAAGCCATCCTGAACCCTACCATTATTAGCAATCTTCTCATTTTCTCTGATGAAGATCTGCTAGAAATTGCCCTGGGACAAGTCAATATCCTATCACTCTTTTATATTTAATATTCTATCATCGATGGCAGGGCTGTCCAACTTTACTTTTAAAAGTTTTAATTGAAACAGTCAAATATATTTTGATTTACCATTTTAGTGAGAGTTCTGCACTTCAACTTAATTTACTAAAGCATTTAATACCCTTGAGGGGCCACATTTTGGACAGCCCTGATCTATGGGATAGGGTTCAAAATGATCATGGATAAAAAGTAAACACTCCGGGAGTTCCTATTTGATGAGCAACAATTGCAGGGCTATAAGATCACATTTTTGTATGACTGTGACACTTTAGTGGATAAAGCACTGGACTTAGAGTCAGGAAGATCTAAGTTCAAATCCAGCTTAAGACAATTACTAGCTGTGTGACTCTGGGCAAGTCACTCAACCTCTGCCTGCTTCAGTGTCCTCAATTGCAAAATCAAGATAATAGTATCTACTTCTCATGGTTACTGTGATTGACCGAGTTATAGAATATATGATATAGAAATATAGAAATTCCCTCTGACAAGGCTTATTGGCACATATTCTGCAACTTGTAGCCATAGAAAGTTTCCTGGGGCAGTGAGAGGTTAAATGATTAAGAAACATTTATTATATACTTAACTAAAATGCAGAGTGCTAGCGATATAAATATAAAGAATGAAATAATTCATCCTGTCCAGGATACACAGAGGTAAACTCTAGAACCCATGTCTTCCTGACTCAGAGGATAGCCCCCTAATCCATAATGACACACCATCTCTAGTCTATTTCAAAATATTTTACATTCATTGCTCATCAGAGACTCCGCAATAAGCCTTTAAATGTCTAACTCTGATTCTGTATTAACTAATAAACGTGTTGACTAGACAGAGACACTGAAACAGAACTAAACCCATGTTTTTTTTCTTTCTTGCAGCTCAAAAATAAAATCCTCCATAGGAGAGAAAGAAAAGATTGTGCTTACTTCTTAGCCCCCTTTACTAAAGCAATTTCATCAGGGGATGAGGAGATATACGTTAACTCAGTCTCTTCCATGATTCCATCAATATCATCTTTGACTTGGGTTTCCACAGTATGACACAGGCAAAGGGCCCGAAGAAAGAGCTGTTCTCGACTCTGCAATCACAACAGTAACAAAGTCATTGAGGGTCACAAAATTTCAAATTCCCAGGGATAAGAGGGGACCTCAAAGGTCATCCAATCCAACTTGTCTTGCTCTTCTTTTGCCTACAACATTTAGGACAAGCAGATCTCAAATCTCTGAAGATCTCCCATTGTCGGAGAACCCTCTGCCTCTTAGGACAGTTGTCTACTATAGGACTACTCTGATTCAAAAAAGGTATTCTTTCACTAAAACTATAAAAAAACAACAACAAATGTTAAAAATTTTGTTTACATGTGATTAAGGAAAAAATACAATAAAATTAAAGGAAAAAAAAGACTAAATCTGCTTCTCACCAACTCCCACTTGGTTTCTGTCCTCTGCTCCCTGAAGAAGAACAAAAGTAAAGAACACAGAAAAAAAAAGATCATCAGAGGAGGCTGTGATGTAAACCAGCGGGGGTAAAACATTTGGCCAAGGGCCACATAAAGCTACAACACCCCAACCTAGATTAAAATGGAATTTGAAACTATTCCATAAAACAAATAAAATTACAATAAAGCATAGAGAAGGTTAAATTTGGCAATTAATAGGTGACTGTATCCAGATTTGTGACCTCCATTTCTATTTGAGTTTGACATCACTGATATGCACAGTTCAGTGGATAAGGTAACTTCCTTCTACTAATCTCTAGATCATGCCCTCTTGGAAAACCTCCACAAGGTCTCCACCCATTATACTTAGGGGCACATTGCTGCAGCTCAAGAAATATGAGCTGGAAGGTAAAAAGAATCTTATTCATTCACAGTCATTGCCTCTTAAACAGATGCATCATAGGAGATACAGGCACAGGACTGCCCAGCAGGACATGCCTTGATCCGTGAGTATCCTATGCTCTCTATGAGCAAGGCAGAATTGAAACATCTCAAAGGAAACATGAGATATGTTAAGTTTAGAGAAATCACCCCAGGTATTCACATGGACTATTTGAGCCTGACCTGTGGTAGAGCTTTACCAGCTCAAATTGGTCTGATCAGCCACAGTTGGACACACTCTAATTTGTCTCTAACACAGTGATGTCCTTTTGGTCTTCTTTGATAACAATGGGCAAGAACCAGACTCTTAACAGGGCAGTCTTTTAGTGCCTCTGGCAATCTCTATTTTTAAGCCCTAATATCTCTATGCATTAGGTATGTTAACACTTTCAGAGCAGGACAAGATTTGGTGATTTAGGTACTCCTAAAACAACCTGACCTACTATAAATCAATGGCAACCTGAGGGCCTCCCCTTCAGAAGCAAGCTGAAGATTAGGCATGGAATCTGACTGATTAAACACCCAGACCAGAAGACCTTCCCTCAAGGAAATAATCCTTTGGATGGAAAGCAAGCATTTCCTTCAATACCTCTTCCCCACTGGACCTCAATTTCCCCAACTGCAAAATGAAGGGGTAGGACTAGATGTCCTCTAAAGTTTTATTGCTGAAAGGGAGTTTTCTTTAATAAGGTAGTGGTTGTTTGTGGAAGAAAAGAGAGAAGACGTTAACAAGAAAACCAAGGTAGAGATAGTGAAAAAAGTATCACGACTAAAGTCAGGAAGACCAGAGTTCAAATCTGACTTGAAAGATACCTGATACTTACTAGTTGTGTGACCTTGGGTAAGTCACTTAATGCCAGTGGTTCACCAAAAATAAATGAATAAATAAAAAGAACGATAGGGCAAAAAAAAAAAAGAGGGTCAGTGAAATGTTTGTTTTTTCCCTAAATGAACAGAAGGAAGTTCAGAGGAAGATATAGAAAAAACCAGATCTGAAACTATGTGGAAAGGAAATTATAAACTTTTATGAATTTCCATTTATAATTTTTTGTTGTTTACAAAAATGTTTGTATTTGTGGACATTTATCAAGTTTTAAATAACAAAAAATAAAGATTATTTTTTAAAAAAAATCAAGTTCCTTTCTTGCTCCCTTCCTTACTCCCACCCCACCCTCTTTTTTTAATTTTTAAATTTTTATTTTTTTGGAAGAATCTTGTTTTATTTTTTAATTTAATATTTATTTATTCTCATTTTGTACAAATAATGTTTTTTATGCATTAATAAACTTCACACTACACATCATACAGGGTAGCTACCCTAAGGAGGACAGATGTGTGGGTTACAATTAGCATTACTGGAGGGAGTGCGACAGCAGATCCATTTGAATTCACTCAAAGAGTGATTATAAATGAAAAATAGAACAATCCAGCCACAACCACCAACCTTTTCGGCTCTTCCAGGAAATGGCTGAATTCCATCAGTTTCAGAGAACGTCTCTGAAGTTTCTGCTGTTTCCTGCTTGTATGCATGCCCATCTATGCAACATTCAATGAATTCCATGGAATTTTCAGTAAGTGTGCCAGTTTTGTCAGTAAATACATACTCCACCTTAAAGAAAAAGAAAAACACACACACATAAATGTAATAGAATATAGAATGTAATAGAATATAGAATGTAAAGTCCCTGAGAGCAAGGATTACTGTGGATATTTTTGTCTTTGTAAGATCAGCATCTAACTAGTACTAGGTAGGTCAGGGCTTCAAAGATGTTTCATCAACGCCATCCATTTCTTTCCAATTGAAAGTCAATGAACAGGAACAGGTAAAGTCTTTAGAAAACTATGTAAGAGCATTTTGTGAATTTGGAGGAAAGGTTAGCTATTCTTAACTGGAAAAAACCTTAGAGACCATGTAATCCAACCATTTTTTTAGGGCAGAAGGCAAATTGGAGATCATGATGAATTTGGGAGTTGAGAAAAGACTTGACTTCAAATCCTGCCTTAGTCGTGTTTGTGTATGTGTTTGTGTGTGTGTGTGTGTCTGTTTGTGTATGTGTGTCTGTGTGTGTGTATGTGTGTGTGTGTGTGAGAGAGAGAGAAAGAGAGAGAGAGAGAGAGAGAGAGAGAGAGAATAAGCAATTCCTTTAATTTTCCTTAGATATAGGGGCAGCTAGGTGTGCAGTGAGTGGATAGAGCACCGGCCCTGGAGTCAGGAGGACCTGAGTTCAAATCGGACCTCAGATATTTAATGATTGCCTAGTTGTGTGACCTTGGGCAAGCTACTTAACCCCATTGCCTTGCAAAAACAAAAAAGAAATCTTTCCTAGATATTGTTTCTTCATTTGTACAATGGGAATAACAGTACCAAAATCACAGAACTAGTATAAAGATCAGATGAGAAAAATGTAAACTATCCTTCAAACCCCAAAGAGAATATAAGGAATGACCATCATTATTATTATTGTTATGGGAAAAGTTTTCTTTTGTTTTTGTAACAAATTGTTCTTTCTTGGTTTCGTAACAAATTGAGGACTATGGCAGAGATTGTTAAAATCATAGATTTTAGTAATTAAATAAGAATATAATGTCAGCTTATCCTCTGAAAGCAAAATTCAATACAACTCCACTGAAAGACAGATGACAAGAATGACTTGAACCTCATTCTGTCCCCATTGAGAACAGTTTCTATTACTCAGTGAAGTGACTGCTTGTTCCTAAAGCATTTCTGTAGATTTAAGACATGTGTTCTGAGTATGTCTATCAATCTCCTTCCTCTTTTTTGGCAAGGAAATGTCAATGTTTCTAAAACTTACTTAGGGTGATGGGCAGGCAATGGGTGTACACAGTTTTGTATAGGTTATTGTTAGCATGTTTTCCAAATCTATTATGTTCTATTTTAAAAATTTCTCTATGGTGATTCATTTTGTTAAAGGTAACTTGGAGACTATGGGTGATGTTGATTAAAAAACAATGTTGAAAATTTTATGGGCCAATATAATGTTCAGAGATAAAAATTTGATCTATGATACTATTATAGATTTTTGATGGTTTGTTTATGGACTGAGCTCTCCAGGAAGCTAGGTGGCACATTGGATAGAACAACAGCACTATAAATATGAGTTCAATCTAGCGTAAGGCACTTACTAGCTATGAGACACTTGACAAGTCACTTCTCTGCCTATCTCAGTTATCTCATCTGTACAACGGAGATAATAACACCATCTGCCTCAAAGGGTTAATGTGAGGATCAAATGATATATTTATAAAGCTCTTTGCAAGCTTCAAAGAGCTACATATAGTTTTGCAGTCTCTTTTAATTTTGTGGGTATTTTTTTATCCAGCCATGAAAGATGGCAGCTTCTGATGGATCATTCTGGCCAGCAGGTCATATATTGTTAGATTTTGAATCCATGCTACATTTTTGCAGTTATGATTGCAGGATGCCTATAAGTCTCTTTAACAATCATACAAAACTTTCTTCTTTATAGCTTTATGCTCATGTATCTTATGTGAAGAACACCAATGTTTTTATTTTAGAAGTATAGCTTTCACCAATGTTTTAATTTAACTTCTAATTAAGAATTTTACACTTGTTGTTTAGTCAATTCAGTCATGTCTGACTTACCATGATCCCATTTGGGTTTTTTTTTGGCAAAGACAGTAGAGTGGGGGGCAACTAGGTGGCACAGTGAATAAGGCACCAGCCCTAGAGTCAGGAGGACCTGGGTTTAAATTCAGTCTCAGATACTTAATAATTGCCTAGCTGAGTGACCTTGGACAAGTAACTTAACCTCATTGACTTAAATAAATAAAATTTAAAAAAATAGTAGAATGGCTTGCCATTTTCTCCTCCAACTCATTTTAAAGATAAGCAAATTGAGGTAGACGGTTAAATGACTTACCCAAATTCACAAAGTTAGTAAAAATCTGAGGCTAATTTGAACTCAGAAAGAAAGATGAGTCTTCCTGTTTCCGGGCCTGACACTATATTCTCTATGCCACCTACCTGCCCCAATTTTACACTTATCAAGTTCAAATAACAGTTTGACTTAATTGGAGAGATATTCTAAGCAATCAAGAACCTGTTAATTATGTTTTCCAGAAAAACCCTAGAATTTTATTCCAGCCATAAATACCAAGTGATTTTTAAGATTTTTGTTTTGGTTCAATATCCTACCTCCCTCCCCTTTATTTTGGAAGTCATGCACACTTCTATTTAGGTGGCCAAACAGAGATACAAAGAATTTAAGTTGAGTCTCTGAAAAATGCCACATTTTATAACATTTTTTCTCAACATTATTGTGTTGTTAAAATGTTGTAAATATTGAAGTTTTCCATGTGGCTATAAAATACTTGAATATCCTTACTAGATCTGGGTATATTTTGCATATATTTTAGCCTACAAATTAACCATGAGATAGAATTGATGACAGCAATGGTAACAATGAAAACATCATTGAGGATTGCATACATTTAGCATCTACAAATTACTCAGAAAGACATGATCAGGTGACTAAAATTATATATCAGAAGGTTACTATTCTCTATAAATCCACATGACCCCAACCTCCAAATGCACTTGAGAATTTAACAAATAAAATTCAATGAAATCTTAGCCTCACTAAAGAGTAAATCCAAGAACTTCACCACTATCCCCCCAAAAAGAGTGATCTACCCAAATTTAAGAATAATTTTAATAGATGTTGCTATCCCAATACACATAATCTCTATGCTACATAGGAGGAAGACATTTTCAAAATATAGAGACCTAGCAGAATATGGGAGCAGGATGAGGCAAGTTTCATCCTTGTCATTCTCTGTACTATTGAAGCTACCTCAAGAATGCCCTCAGTGAATTTTAAAAAATGAGTAAACAAGGGGTCAGCTAGGTGGCGCAGAGGATAGAGCACTGGCCCTGGAGTCAGGAGGACCTGAGTTCAAACGTGACCTCAGACACTTAATAATTGCCTAGCTGTGTGACCTTGGGCAAGTCCAAAAAAAAACCCAAATGGGATCATGGTAAGTCAGACATGACTGAATTGACTAAACCCATTGCTTTAAAATAAAATGAAAATAAAAAGATAAAAAAATGAGTCCACATCACCATATTAAGACTCAGAAACAGAAAGTAGACATTTTATCCACCAATCCATTGAAAATAATAACAGAAAGTCTTTGTTACATCATTCTTATTTTAATTCTATAACAAAGAAAAAGAACAAGAAGATGATAATATAATAACAATAAAAACAATCAATCAATCATAACCTAATGAAGATAATATTCTCACCCAAAAGGGGCAACAGCAAAGGAATTCAAACTGATTTGAGAAATCAGGGGTGGATCCATTTCAGGGAAAGAAAAGAAGGGCAAGTTTTCCAAATTTAAAAAACTTATTAAAAGGCATATGTCCCCCCCAACAATTTCGATAGGAAAATTCAACTTTCCAAAAATGTAACACATAGCCTACTCACCACTTACACAAGTTATACATGAAGTATTATATGCTTACAAAGTCTTCTGTTCAAAATAAAGTGGGGGGAGTTGAATGGATTGTTAAAAGCACATCTCACAGTTTCATGGCTTTTTCAATTTACAAAGCACTTTCCTAAACAACAACACTGGCAGTTTTCCCACTAGAGGTTATGGAATATCATGACTGAAGCACAAGCCTGGGATTCAGGAAGCTCTCAGCTGTAATCCTGCCTCACGTACTTATTAATCATGTGACCACCAACGATTGGATCATCCAACCTTGCGCAACCTCAGTCTCCTGTAGAAAATGGGAATGACAAGAGATAGGTAGATAGATAGGTGATAGGTGAGTGGATAAATTGGTAGATAGATAATGGTGGTAGATACAGATAATGTTGGTAGATAGATGATGGAAAGATGTTCCTGGTAGAAAGATGACATGGGTAGAGAGAAAGGTGTTGTTAGATGGATAAATTGGTAGAAAGGAAGGAAGGAAGGAAGGGAGGAAGGAAGGAAGGAAGGAAGGAAGGAAGGAAGGAAGGAAGGAAGGAAGGAAGGAAAGAAGGGAGGGAGGGAGGAAGGAAGGAAGGAAGGAAAGAAGGAAGGAAGGAAGGAAGGAAGGGAGGGAGGAAGGAAGGAAGGGAGGAAGGAAGGAAGGAAGGAAGGAAGGAAGGAAGGAAGGAAGGAAGGAAGGAAGGAAGGAAGGAAAGAAGGGAGGGAGGGAGGAAGGAAGGAAGGAAAGAAGGAAGGAAGGGAGGAAGGAAGGGAAAAAAAAGGAAGTAGCATTTCTCTCCCACAGTTGCAGCTTCAGATAAGTCACCTAACTTAACTCAATCTCACTCTCCTCTAGAGAATGGGAATAAATCGATAGAAAGATAGATAAGTGAAGGAATCAATGAAGATCTTCAACAACAGTTGTGATGGGGCAGCAAGGTGCACTGGAGTCAGATGGACTTTAGATCAAATGACCTCAGTTTCTTAATACTTACTAACTGGTAACTTTAGGCAAAACACTTAACCCCACTGCCCCACAAAAACCAAAACACAAGAATAGCTGTGATTCTCATATGAGATGATGTGTATAAAACAATTTGTAAACCTGAAGGTATTAAGGAAATGTCACTGTTTTTGGTTGAAGTCCATTATTTCATCATTAAATAGAGGTAAATATCCTATATCCCACAAATATCAACAGCTCATTTGGACTAAGTCAGAGGGAGTTGCCTCAAGCTCTGGGATGGTATGTGATTTGTTTAGTTATGCAAGGAGCATATGAGAAGGAACTGAATAAGATCTTTCTGCCTCCCAGGCTACTTCTTTATCCAATAAGCCATGCTAATGTTGTCACTCATTATCATCACTGTAGTTACTATTATAAATGAAAAAATGAAACTTGAAAAGGAAAAGTGGAAAAGCAATAGTGATTCAGAGTCAGAGAGGCTGAGTCTAATACCTGGCTCTGCCACTTACTCACCTGGGAATTCTTGGGAGCACCTCTCAGAATTCAATTTTCTCATCTCTGAAATAATAGGGGAAGGGCCAGGTGGTCCTATAGATCTGGGATCCTAAAAAGTGACTGATCTACCAGTTGACTGTGAGGTAAAGGTCTTTTCTACTGCCTCAAAAGTCAATTGATTAAGAAATATTTCATAAGTGAACATTACGATCACAGCTGGAGAACTGGAAGGGACCTTTACGGTCATTTACTTCAATTCTCCCCTTTTATACAGAAGAGAGGCTGAGGCTCAGAGAGGTTAAATGACTTGCCTAGGGTCACAACAATTAAGAGAAAAGCCAAGGACAGCAAAATTTGAACTCAGGGCCTCGGATTCCAACTCAGCACTCTTTCTGCTACATTCCAATGTGTTACATCCCATGAGATGTTTCTTTTCCAAAGCAGACTCTCCCCAACAGGCAATGATGGATCTTGGGGGACTACACTACACAGCATTCATGTGTCTATCACACAGTAAAAGGTCAAGGCCATGCAGCCACCTAACCCATTTAGCTGGCTGACAACCATGATCCTTTCAAGTTGCTTCTATACACAGAGTGTCTATTTTCAGACAACCTTCAGATTCAAGGTTTTCAAATGAAACTTTTTCTTTAAAAGGAAGACTCAAACCTGGTTGGGGGGCCCGGGGGTGGATGAGGAAGGGAATGACCAGACAGTGTGGAATAACAAATCAAAGTCTAATTGAGGGCATTTTCATAGCTGAAAGTTCCCCTCCACCACATTACACAATGCCCAGCTCATCTCTACTTTTCCCCTCGTCTACTATTTATAACATCTGCCTTGAAGAACCCTACAATTTGATCCTCCTATTGGGGCAATTTGTACTTAAATAGTTAACATTTGAGGCTGATGGGAACACACATAAGCGCAAGATTAAGGTTTTCATTATTTAAAGGAGAAAGTGATGAACCCCTGGCAGGAGATACTTTCTAATTTCTTTTTCCAAGCTTTCCCCTGCTGCAGGGTTGGCAGGGAGACAACATTCCAGCCCCACCCCTCCCAGTTCCCACCCCCCTCCCACCTTCTTTCAAGTTGGAATCTTCTCTTTCCATTCACTTCAGTAGTGCTATCTGGTTCATATTTAATTCCTCACCCCACCCCCAATGTGGTCTCTCTGTCTATGTCTCTGATTCTCTTGTGTCTCTTTCTCTCTTTTGTCTCTTTGTATGTCCTGCTCCTTTCTCTCTTTTCTCCTGCTCTGTGTCTCTGTCTCACTCTCTCTCTCCATGTCTGTCTCTCTCTTAAAATGAAACAATTTGGTCTTTAGGGAATCAAAATTTCTGACCTTCATCGTTCTCTGCAAATTGTCACAGGGTTATCTTACCTCTGCCATTCAGATTTGTTAATAGACTTATATTGAGAGTACGAAGAGACTTTAAGGAGAAACTGAGGAGTAAAGACAAGTAACTTCTTCAAGATGAAAATGATAAGCAAGTGCAAAACCCTAATTCAAAACCAGGGCCTTGAACTTCAAAATCCATGCTTTTTTCCCCCAATTGTGCTAAAGTGTGATTCAGAAATGAGCAAGTCACCCCTAATTAGTATAACATGTGGTATATTTATATGTATATAAAAATGTCAGTTCCCTGAGTAGGGATTATTTCCTTCTTTGTGTCTGTATCAGCATTACCTGGCCCATAGTAGGTTCTCAATAAATGTCAGTAGAATAGAAAAAGGGAAAGATATGAGGTTAGGGAGGGAAAATAAACAGATTTGGTAACTGGTGAAGGGGAAAGAAAGGGTACAAGAGAGCAAGACAAACAGAGACAGCAATACAGAGAGGTGGGGGGGAGGAGAAAAAGAGAGAAGAGAGGAAAAAGAAAAAAGAGAGAAAGAGACAAAGGGCTCAAAGCTAAGAGTAAGATCCAGATGAGAAAGTAAAGTGAGAAAGGGAGCTAAGGTTGTCACCAGACCCAAAGTAGGAGCATCTTGGGAAGTTGAAGGAGAAAATGAGCATGGTTTGGAACTTGGAGTTTTGAGGTACTCAATGAAATCTTCATGCAGTCCTATAGTCATATAGAAATGTGAGTCTGGAGCTCAGGATAAAGGTCAAAATGGAAGGTAGAGACTGAGAAGCCTCTGCACAAAGGAAAGAGCTGAAGCCGAGAGTGTGAAAGAGGCACTGGCCAAGGTGAGAAACAGCATAATATGAAATAAGAAGAGGCAGCTAGGAGGCACAGTGGGTAGAGTGCTGGCCCTAAGGTCAGGAGGACCTGAGTTCAAGTCCAGCCTCAGAAACTTAATGATTACCTAGCTTATGTGACTTTGGGGAAATCACTTTACCTCATTGATTTGTAAAAGCATAATAATAATAATAATAATAATAATACCACCACCACCACCACCACCACCTGATATTTCACTAGTATTTACTATGTGCCAGGCCCTACGTGAAGTATTTTACAATTGTGATCTCACTGGATCTTCACAAGAGCAACCCGGGCAAGTATTAATAGTGTTACTGCTTTACAGGTGAGGAAACTGAAGGAGACAGAGGTGAAGTGACTAGCAAGTATCTGAGGTCACATTTGAACTCAAGTTCTCCTGACTCCAGTTCAGGGTTTTGTGCACAGCAATGCCAGCTAGGTAAAAATAGTAATGATCTGGGAGTTGAAAGATTGGAAAAGCCTTTCTGCCAACTCACTACCTATTATGACGTTGGGAAGTCACTTGAGTCTTTATGCCTGTTTCCTCACCTTAAAGATGGGGGGGGACTAGATGATATCTGAGGTCCTCTTCATCTCTAGAGCTCTGTTCCTAATATCTTTAGAGATGACAAAGCCCAGAACCTCAGTAAAAAAGAACCAAAAAGAGAATGGTTCTAGAGGTGAGAAGACAAGTTTTCAGAAGTAAAGGCAATATCAGATGCTAGAAAGAGGTCAAAGAAGATGGGGACTGAAAAAAGACTCAGGAAAGGACATAAAGGAGATTCCTGGTTTCAGAAAGGAAGTATCCCTTAGGGACTGGAGACTCAAGTGAATTCCAAAAGACTGAAGAAAGAACTAGTGGTGGGTGAAGAAGTCACAGATGAAGTAAAAGGATGGAAGGAGGGTCCCTCTGTAATCTGGGTGTCCCAAGCAAGTTTGAAGAAAAATCAGAATGAGTTGATAGGAGGGAGAAATTCAAGATGCACAACAAAAAGGGACTGATGACTCAGTTTGGTAGCAGTGTATATGATCGATCACACAGGGAGAAACCAAGTATCTAAAGCAAAGCAGAGAAACACTGCTTCCCTGGTAGTAATGGAAGGAAAAGGAAAGAGATAAGAGTCCATAGTGGCTATGAAGTAAGAGTGCTGGACCTAGATTCAGGAATATTTGAATTCAAATATCACCTCAGATATTTGTTAGATGTGACCCTTGGCAAATCACTTAACCTCTGCATGCCCCAGTTGCCTCATCTGTAAAATGAGGGGTTTGATTCAAATAAGGCCTCATCTAGCTCTAGCTGTGTAATCCTATGAGGATATATATGAGATATAATGCAAAAGATATTGGTCTGGGAGGCAGGAGAGAACAGGATTAAAGCCTTCTTCCCTCTGATATTTACTGAATATGTGGCCACAGTCAAGTCATTTAACCTCTTTGGGCTTCAGTTTCCTCCTCTGTAAAATGGGAAGAATTCCTGTAGCATTTAATCTCACAGCTGGGGACTCAAAAGAGAACAAGCTCAGTCAACTTCAAAGTGTCTCAGAAATAGCATCTCTTATTAGCAAGGAGAGGTTTAGAGGAGGAAGCTAAGGAAGATTCCACTGGCAAGAGGAGGCTGGGTCACCTGCTGACAGTGTGGAAGGTGAGGGTCCAGCCAGGTGCTTGGGGAGACAGGAAACCATTTGGAACTGCCAGAGCAGAAAATGGAAGCAAGCAATCAATACGAAGAGAGGAAGATTGCTGAGCAGCAATTAAAGGCCTAGCTAAGGTCATGCCCCAGAAATTTATAATCAATTCCCTTCCTTTTTCTAGGAAAATCAGTATGCCCAGGAGTAGAAAGGGAAGAATTTGATGCTAATGGTTAGCCAGAGTAGAGAATTTCCAGGATGGGAATGATGGAAAGACCAAGGCATAAGGGCTTCTAGTGACTAACAAAAATAAAAATGAAAATTAAGAACTGTTATGAAGCCATTCGTTGTTTTTTTGCTCATTTTTAGTTATATTAGACTCTTTGTGATCCCATTTGGGGTTTTCTTAGCAGAAATGCTGGAGCAGTTTGCCATTGCCTTCTGTAGCCAATTTTTACAGATGAG
Organism: Macrotis lagotis; assembly: GCF_037893015.1. Classification (NCBI taxonomy): domain Eukaryota; kingdom Metazoa; phylum Chordata; class Mammalia; order Peramelemorphia; family Peramelidae; genus Macrotis; species Macrotis lagotis. Next base: position 34,747,508 of record NC_133666.1, read on the forward strand.
GAAACTGAGGCAAACAGGGTAAAGTGGCTTGCCTAGCATCATATGGCTCATTAATGTCTGAGGATGAATTTGAACCCATGAAAATGAGTCATCCTGAGTCTAAACTCAGTGCTCTAACCATTGTGATACCTAGCGAGCCCATATGAACCCATTTTACAGAAGAGGAAACTGAAACAGAAAACAGTTAAAAGATTTGACCAGGGTCACAGAGATAGTAAGTATCTGAAGTCATTTTCAAAATCATCAAGTCTTCATGATTCTGCCCATCACTGTAATCACTACACAGAACGTTATCCTTTGCATGTCTTCCATGTTCAGATCTAGTTAAGACTGAAATATACTGTAACTGCCTCCTAATGTTGTCACTGGTCATGGAGTCAAGGTTAGCTATGGAGGCAGAGGAAAGCCAGAGTGGTGGAGATTGCTTAGGCGAATTAAATAACTCAGTTAATGGCGGCAAGCTGTAACTGAGGTACGTCTCCGGTAAATAACAATTACGTTTGACTCAAACAACGACACATAATAAATTGGGCCTCCTATGGATTATTTTGCCCTTACGTTTTTGGTGTGGCTTTACAATAATCAAATCAACATGATTTTATTTTATAATCCATTGGATTGATTGTATAATCATAAACACAAGCTAGAGTTTAGTACTAGATTGCAATTTCTAGGATAAATTTGGGCTAGCTGGTGTCAGCAGAGGCTGGTGGTGAAACTGGGAGCAATGCCCTTGATCATCATAGCAAGAAAACCAGAAAAGGGTGTTAAGGGTATGAGGATAGTAGAGAAAAATTTAAAAGGGGTAGCACTGTTGCTATTAATAGCAATTCAAATGTGAAGCCTCATGAGTAATTCTGTTGTTTACAACTAGAGTTTTGGACCCAGGTAAGCCTTGGTAGAGCAGAATGCTTGGGAAATTTCTCTGTGTCTGTCCTGTAGAAAGGTTCCTGGGAAGCAGTTTTCCACATCTGCATTTTCTCTTCCCATAGCTATAGGTGCTACCTTAGAACCTCCCTGATGACTGGGGGACAAGGGAAGAGGATATCTATCTTCCAGGACTGTTGTGTCTGTGAAGACGGGCCTTTCTGAGACAGCCTAGACTATATTCCTCAGAGCAACTATCCAAAGCTATGCCTCAACAACCTTGGTCTATGTTTGAGATATCTACACAGAACAATTGGCAATCTAAGAGAAAAGGAATTGTTCATTCCTGAGATAGCTTAGGTGGAAAATGGTGTTGGATCACTGATGAAGAAACTTTAGAATTCAAAGTCAGCCTCGGACATTAATGAGCCATGTGATGCTGAGGCCCTTATCCTAAATAGTATAGAACTGCCTAGCTGACGTCACAAAACCTTCAAAACTTAAGGGGGTCAGAGCAAGCTGTAGCAGCTCTCTCAGGGGAATCAGTCCTCAACCTAATTAAAGAGTCCTCTCTCTATCTGGGGTGCATGTTCTCTGCCAAAGTGTGGAGGGGTTGACCTTCTACAAAGGGGTCTGGAGTCATCATCACCACCACAGTTATAGAGCACTTTGAGGTCTGCTGAATGTTCTACCTATTATCTCATATGATTCTCGTAACAACCCTGGTAGGAAAGTATGATTATTATCCCAATTTAACAGATGAGGAAACTGAGGGAAGAAGCTAAGTAACTTGCCAAGGGTTAACAGCTAGGAAGTATCTGAGGGCAAGATCTAAACTTGGTTCCAAGTTCAGTATTCTATCTCATTGCCTTAACCAGCTGATCTGCTTGGGAATTCACCAAGGACAGCATTAGAAGAACCTTCCCACCATGACCCATTTGCTTTCTTGGAAAAGACTGGTAATCTGAACATATTATTTAACTGTTGACAGCCTCATTCAATCTTAATGATTTCATACATGGCAAGAGGGTAACTAGGTAAAGGTAGGAATGTTAGAAAAAAAAGTTCTGCTATGCCCAAAGGGCAAAAAAAATGCGTATACCCTTTGATCCAGCAATACCACTACTGGGTCTATACCCTGAAGAGATGATGAAAAAGGGGAAAACATCACTTGTACAAAAGTATTCATAACAGCCCTGTTTGTGGTGGCAAAGAATTGGAAATCAAGTAAATATCCTTCTTGGGAAATGGCTTAGCAAACTGTGGTATATGTATGTCATGGAACTCTTGTTCTATTAGAAACCAGGAGGGATGGGAATTCAGGGAAGCTTGGAGGATTTTGCATGAACTGATGCAGAGTGAGATGAGCAGAACCAGAAAAACACTGTACACCCTAACAGCAACATGGGAGTGATGATCAACCTTGATGAACTTGCTCATTCCATCAGTCCAACAATCAGGGACAATTTGGGGCTGTCTGCAATGGAGAATACCATCTGTATCCAGAGAAAGAACTGTGGAGTTTGAACAAAGAGGACTATTATCTTAAATTTAGAAAAACACCTGATATCTTATTGTCTGATCTTGCTATCTCTCATACTTTATTTTTCTTCCTTAAGGATATGATTTCTCTCTCATCACACTCAATTTGGATCAATGTATACCATGGAAACAAAGCAAAGACTGACAAATTGCGGTCTGTGGGAGTGTGGGGGGAGGGAAGTAAGATTAGAGGAACAATTGTAAAACTCAAAACGCAAAATAAATAAAATCTTTAATAAAAAAAAGAAAAAAGAAAGAAAAGTTCTGACAAGTACCAAAAAAGCCCACCCCAAAGTGCGTGAGGTCTTCTTCCATCTATTCCTCTATTAACCCAATCTACATTTCGAGTTATGGAATTTACATTCCCACAATACTGGTATTCTAAGTATCATGAACATTAATTAGAAACCAGGAAGCCTCCCAGATCAGAAATATCATGACACATGTTTAAAAACCAACAAAGGAGTAATATGTGAATACTGATGAGAAAAGTAACCACCTGAGGAACCACAGCTGGACTGAATTGCAAAAGGAAATAAATATAACAGATGAGAAAAGACAAAGGTAGCAAATATGGGAAGGGCTAGAGGAAGATGGGCACCTTAAGCAGTTGTTAGTGGAATTGTGAATTGGTCCATATGTTCTATAGCAATTTGGCACTGAGGAAAAGACACTAAATTACACATACCCTTTGATTTCAAGACAAATATACACTTCCTAATGAGGGAATTGCAGTTCTCACCACACCAAAGGGAAAAAAAGAAATAGAAAAGATTGGGAGGGGGTACAGGAAGTTGATTCTGATAGACTGATGATATGGCTACATTTCCCTCTTCAAATGAAAGGTAGTAAACTACAGGTGGTAGATGAGGCATGCACTGTCAGATATGGTCAATGTGAGGATTTGTTTCATCTGACTAATTTTTATAAGAACAGGTTCCATGTGAGGAAGGGGTCAATCATCGGGAAGTGACAGCAATGTGGAAAAAATACATCAATAAAACATGTTTTTTTTTCCCCAAGGAGAGAAGAGGTCAGGCTCCTGGATTACATTGGAGTTTTAAGAAACAAGAGCGTACTTCCATCAAATGCTGCCTTCATTGAAATGCCTCCTGTAAAGCAAGCAACTATATCTATGATGCATCTGATCAGAAAGAGGTCTGGAAAATGTCACAGGCCTAACTCTGGTCAATCAGGTTCGTGGAGAGCATACAAATCACTCACTGCATTTCTCCAGGGAACATATCTTCAGGAAAACATTGCCTTTCCCTTTGTTTCAGCAATTCAATAAATGTTTGTTGTTAATGAGGACAATTACAGACGCCAACACTGAAGCAATAAACCCATAATCTACCACCAGGTGAGCCTTAAAGAGAACTGTGAGAATGTTCGAGTATAATTGGGATATCAAAGTATCTAAAATTTTTTAAAAGACTAGATGAGCAGCAGGGCACCCCCCCCTACTGTGGGGACACCAGTGCTATTCTCGGAAGGCTTGTTTCCTCCCAACTGCTTCGCTTCTCCTCTGGGGGATGAAGGACACTGCTTTGGCTGGTGTGGCTCAGCTGTTTTTCTTTGTCACAAGGCAAGGATTTTTCTTTGGGAGGAGGGGGATATCAGGAAATGTCTATGATGTGATGTCAAAAAAAAGGAAGCATCCAGGGGCAGCTAGGTGGCTCAGTGAATAGAGCATCAGCCCTAGAGTCAGAAGGACCCGAGTTCCAATCAGACCTCAGACACTAGCTGTGGGCAAGACACTTAATACCATTGCCTTGCAAAAAAAAAACCAAAACTAAAATAAAAAAGGAGGCATCCATGAAGCTTACATTTTCAAAATAAAGTGCTTCCCAATACTCACTTTTGCTATGTCTGATTAAGAAATGAGCATTTATTACTATGTGTCCAAGACTATGCTAAGGCAAAAATTAAAATCTCTGCCATTAACGACTTCATATTCTATTGGGGAAAATTACATCTGTATAGATAAATAAATGAAAAAATGTGTATATAAGACAAAAGTAAACATATTTCAAAGAAAATATTATCAATATCAATAATTAGAGGTGGAAGAAAGGGTAAGAGGTCTTGTGTCAAACTAAGCTGATCTTTGAAGGCATCTTGATATTCCAAGAGGTACAAATGAGAAGATAGAGCATTCTGGATCTAGGAGAGAGATTACGCACAGGTCTGGAGGATGCAGATGGAATGACATGAAATTAAGTCATCAGATACTAAGCTCAACATGATGAAAAATTTTATCAACATATTGGAAGCAATTAGCTTTGTAGGAAGATGTTTAAAAATGCATTCTAACCTGCCCAAGCTCTTCATTGAGGTCAGATGTATTCACCAGAGCACCTTCTTGTATTTCTTCATCATAAAAGTCTTTGTCCCAAGCAATGAAAAAGGAGCCCAAGAATTTCTGCATTTCCACAGTAACATACATGGACACGGGGATAATGAAATTGAACAAGACCATAAATGACAAGAAGTCTGTGAATACTTTCAGAACCTGAAAGAAAAGAGATAAGTCATGGTAACCAGAGGCAGACTTCTCCTGTGGAGACATTAAGAACAGAAAGGAATGTGAAAAGTCGGCTCTTTATTTCTTTTATAATAGATTTTTGATAGTCTTGTTTTGACATCATCTAGAATGAGTAATTATAATTATTCATAATTAAGAGGAATTTATTTATAATTGATGATCATTATTTATAGGACTGAAAGGTATTCAAATTACCTTACTTTCAGAGTCCCTGTATCCTAACCCCACCCTGCTCTCAGTGGTCCTTTATTACAAAGGATTTGTTTTAAATAGGGAAAAATTCAGCAAACCTAGTCAACGTGTTCAAAAAAAAAAATCTAATGTTTTAGGCAATGTTCCACCTACTGACCCCCTCCCCCCCCAACCCCCTCACCCCATTAAAGATATGAGGAGGAAGGGTGTTCTTAAAAGGTCTGGTATTCATTACACAGAATCGCACACCTCTGTGAGTTGGAAGGGTCCAATCCTCAGCAGCCTGCTAGTCCAATTCATGTACAGATGTACAGGATCCCCAATGAGCAACCATGTCAGCCTACGTGCATGTGTGAAGGTAAAGGGGGACTCACTACCTATCAAGGAAACCCTTTCTTCCTGTGGATGACTCTAATTGTTAAGAAACTTTTTCCTGCTCCAAGCTCCAATGTTTGGCAAATTGTGTTTGATATGGAAAAAAAATTCTTCTCAAAGGACACTTCTTATGGAAGGGTAAATTTTCAAGTATGTAAACACATTTAGAATTTAAGCATTTGTGAAAGTTATCCTTGATTTTTAATAGAATATTCTGGTTTCTTTCAAAATGCTTCTTTTTAGGGATTTTTAAGAGGAAGGAGTTTTTTCCCCTCCTTAAATCTTTGTTTTTGTTTGGGTTTTTTGCAAGGCAATGGGGTTAAGTGGCTTGCCCAAGGCAACACAGCTAGGTAATTATTAAGTGTCTGAGGCAAGATTTGAACTCAGGACCTCCTGACTCCAGGATCGGTGCTCTATCTGCTGCACCACCTAGCAGCCCCCTTCCTTCTTAAATCTTAACTCCGTTCCCCCTTAAGCCCTAGATGAAATCCAGTGGTATTTGGCAGAAAGATCAAATGTTTTTATCAGCTCATAGAAGGGCAACATGGTAAACTGAATAGAGAATGGACCTTAAGATTCCAGAAGACCTGGGTTCAGATCATATCCCTGACACTTACTAGCACAACTTGACTCCAAGGTCACTTTACCATCTAGTGCCTCAGTTTTCTCATCTAAAAACAGAATATTGAAGTCAATGGGCTCGAAGATGACTTCAAGCTCTAAAAATCTGTTTCTTTGATCCTATAGCAAAGCAAAGAAGCAAAAGGTAGAGTTGGGAACAAGGACTAGAATTTGTTGAGAAGTCAAATTAGTCAAAGTTGACCCATAGCAGAATGGGTTGCATCTGAGGTAAGGAGGGTCCCCCATTCCTTGAGGGCTTCAAGAAGAAGACTGATGATCACTTACTGAGGATAGACAAAAGGACTACTGAGCCCCCTTCCCACTCAGATATTTTGTGATTTCAGGATGCTACAAATCAAAGCTGTTAGAATTTCCTAACTTTCTCAATTTGCAAGTAGGTCCTGGTTGAAGAGTCAGATCTTTGTACAGATCATTGACTTAAAAAACTGTTTAAAATTTTAAAGAAGAGGAGAAAACTAGAAAAATACCTGAAGCAAATAATAGACAAGTCACTGTTTCCTTGACATTTACTGAATATCAAATTATAGCTTCAAGACTCAGTCTATTAAAATAATTACCTTTATAGTGTCTCTGTCATACTGGGTCTTTTGGTTGTACCAAGGCTCATCATTGTGAGAGACACTTTGCCACACATATTTCATTGTTGTACAAATAGCAGCTTTGGACAAGAGGATGCATAAGTATACAATCAGGAACCCATTGATAGATCTGAAAAAGAAAAGATGGTTGATTTTTAAAAATTTCATTCAATATGATTACTGTTTCCCTCTTCATGACAAGAGATGTCTAGCAAATATATCTTAGAAAAACTATAGCTCAGTACAATGAACTTGAAATTAGATGAACTAGGACCAGCTAGGTGGCACAGTGGATAGAGCACCAGCCCTGGAGTCAGGAGGACCTGAGTTCAAATCTGGCCTCAGACACTTCATAAGTACCTAGCTATATGGGCAAGCCACTTAACCCCATTGCCTTGCAAAAACTAAAAAAAAAAAAAAAATAGATGATCTAGGTTTGAGGCCAAGTTCTATAACGTGCAAACATCTGGCCTTGAACAAGTCAGTCAACTGGCTACTAGCTGGAACTAGTAGTTTTGGCACATTGAATAATCAATTGGAGGGTGGGAGGTTCTCTGAGATCCAAAGAGAGGATGAGGGGAAATGAGGGAAGAGGAAGGCAAGATGGGCTAAAGAGGAGTTCATCTGAAGATAAGAATAAAGAATGCCATCTGCTAGCTAGCTTCCCATTTGAGCTGATTATTCTTGCTAATCATTTCCCACGGGCTGCCTTTGCTCCCTCATACTCCCCTTCCCACCCCTTCCATTGCTAGTATCTGCCCTCTGGGATTATTTGCCATTTACACTTTATAAATCATGTGTGTACATAGTTATTTGTCTGTTTTCTCCCCCATTAGAATGTAGTTCTTTCAGCAACATAGTGCTACACCCAGTAAGATTTTTTTGATATGAAATAAATATAAATATACATAGACTTGACTTGCTAATTAGGTACTAAGCCCCATATTTCTACATTGAAGAAGTACAAGTCCTCAAAACTCCATTACCCCCAGTTCAGTTACTCTGATAATCTGAACTCATGTATCTTCTTTTAAAAAACCTATTTCACAGGGTGAAGATAATGGAAGAAAGTTCTTGATTTTTGTAACTGAAAAGGTCTTTGGGTGCATCAAGGATTATCATTATAATTATAGGCATGCAGATGGTAGAATAGGTAGAATGTTGGACCTTCCTAATTCTTTACCAGAAGTCCTGAGATCAAAAGTTGCCTCAGATACTTTTTTAGCTGTGTGATCTTGGGCTGAAGTCGACTTTATTTTTGCATCAGTTTCTTCATTTGTAAAATGGGGATAATAAAAATGCCTGTCCTATGGGGCTGTTGTGAGGACCTAATGAGATAATATATATGAAGCATTTTGAAAACTTTAAAGTGTTTTATAAATGCTTGCTATTATCAGCATTGTCACCACTATTACTGAAGAGGACAAGTGAAAGAAAAGTTGGAATTATTTGTCAGAGAACACCACTTGTCTCCCATTTGCATGGACTCAATAATACAACACTACCCTCTTACAGCAAGGCTCTACTAGCCCTACATAGAACCCTGGGATAAGAACAGGGAGAGAGGTATCCCTGGCACCCTTAATCTCTAGTGAATCTCAAACCTTTACCTATCTAGAATCCTGAAAGCCTAGAACATGAAGGTTCAAGAAGAGATGACCTACAACTACCCCACATCAGGTAAATCAATTTTTGAGCAAGGGACCTAGAGTTCAGAAATCTGGGCTAGCTCGGAGCTTAGCAGCCAAGTTCCAAGATCAGCCCCTGTGTTCTGATCTACTGAACGGAGACTTCATTCAATCTTCTACAAGCACAGATTCCCCAAACCTCCTAAACCCCCTTCAAAACCACCAGTGAAATTTGTCACAGAATCCAAGGAAACAAAAGGTTAAATTCTTTGGGAAATTCCCCAAGGTTTTAAGCAGAGCCAAGCCCTCCCCTGATTGATCCAACCCAATTCTGAGCTGCATCCTTACTTTTCCACAGCGGAGCGCTTCTGAGATTTCCCTTGGTAATTCAAAGCCATTTTGGTTTCCATTCCTGTGTAAACAGCAACTCCTAAAGAGCAATAAAGTCTAATTAAACTAGGTTTACAACTGACCAACTCCCCATCCCATGTGACCAATAAGTCCTTTAAACCCCAACCCCTTCTGATAGTCACTTAAAAAATAAACAAAAAAACCAAAAACTAGAATTCCAAACATTTCTCCACACATGACTTGTTATACTAGGCTTAAGAAATGATGGAATTGGAAGCATAATTCATACAATTAATTTCCCTAAAACATTTTCATTTCATTTATACTCTCTTTAAGCATGTCACACTATAAAAAATATAACCCCATAGAAATAGGTTTCCATTAACATTTATTATTATCTGCCATGGTTATTTAAAATTCAGTTATTATTCAGAGGTATTATAAAGAATATTTCTAATAAATAAATTCTGTAAAATGTTCACCATAAATCTTCTTGGTATTTTTTAGAGTAGCTCCTTTCAGCAATAGATTTTCAGGTCCCAAAGACCTAAACAGAAAGTGAATGTTGTTTATCCACAAAAATCCAGTATCATCAATAAATTTCTGGGCCACTTTTCCCCCCTCCCTACCTCTCCTTTGACTGGGGGTTTCATATCCATCTGTCAGTGTCTAGCAGACAAGTCCAGATCCCAATCTCCCACAGGAATATGTGGGGCCAGAAAGACACCCACAGAGAAAGCACAAAGAAAGCTAGAGGCTTAGAGAGAGAGATATGGAGAGGGTAGAGATGAAGATAAAGAGGGGCTGAGCCTCAGAAAAGGAAATGGGGAGAGAAAAATCTAAGAGAGATAGAAAAGCAGACACGAGAGGAAATATGAACCTTTTATACAAGATGAGACAGGCCTCAGTAGGGACCAGGTCCCTAACCTCTCCCCACATTTTTAACATCATGTGGCTGTTTCTAGTCATCCCAAGTAGATAGCTGAGGCAATGAGTCTAATTTAAGACATGAGGGATACCTATCCTTTTTGTGTAAGATTTAATTTTTTTTTCCCTTTGGGAAGATGGAGGAGATGTAAACATGTGGTGGCAAGTGTGTGGGGAACACGTAGTGTGGAAATTCCACCAATGCAAAACATCATTTATAGTCTTCAGATGCTGCCTAGGGCCAGCTAATCTGAATCAAGAGTAAGACTAGAACCTAGGTATTTTTAGTTTGAAGTCTCACCCTATAGGCACTATGCCTTACTAACTCTTTCCTTAAACTGTATATGAGTTCTAAGGACCTTAATTACGCAGATAATTGTCTTAATCTTTTCACTTCACTTAAAATGCACAGAATTTTTCATTCCATCCATTGCCTCCCCTGTGCACCCCACTGACAACAACCACAACACATCCTGGAGGAACAACTTACCACCACCACCATAGCACAAGTATATCAACAGTTTTGAGGGAGGCCAGGCAATTTGGATCTGGTCACCCTGGCATCTCTTTCCCAAAGGAAAAGTATTAGAAGATATTTACCTAAGATGCAAATAGTAATATCAAGAAAGAACCGGTGAATGCTAAGAGAACTAACCTGGCAATGGGTTCTGTATCATCTCCATAGATGTTGATTCTCCCAACAAACCTAGAAAAAGAGAAGAATAGAATGAGATTTGGTTCTTACATTCACTTAATGACCATCATCAGAATCAGCAGGAATCAAAAAATGTAAAAGATGGACCTAGACAGGCCTTCAGAATAAAGTAGAAAGCCTTTTAGGTTTATGTTGCAAAGTGATATGGGAAAAATGCTGTATTATGTATCCATTCTAGTGATTTGAAAAGCTGTTGTGAATTATTAAAAAATATGAGAGCTGGAAAGATATCAGGAACCATGAAATTAGTTCAAATCCATCAATGTGCAAATGGGGAAACTGAGACCCACAAAAGGGAAGAGAAAATGTTCTAGGTCATCCATTATCAGGAGTCTGGGGTCTTGTAGGGCCAAGGGGAAAAAAGACAAGGATGTTATCCTTTTTGTGGAAAAATATTATATATATTTCTGACCACTATGAGGGGACTGAAAAGGGAAGCAAGCAACTGTAATTCCACTGAGGGAGTCAGGAAACAGACAACTGTTTTGACCATAGTACCCATGAAATGCTATAAGGTTTAGGGCAGTGGAAGCAAACTGAAATAGAAATGAAGGTTACTAAACTGTACATAAGAATTGCTGCAGATCCCAAATTGATTTAGAAAAAACTACATATTCCACTCTCTCTTTATATATATATATATATATATATATATATATATATATAGTTAAATATTATATAATTACATTTTAATCTGATTAAGAGGAGTGAATAAAACCCTTTGGGCTGTTTGTAGGACACCTGGATTAGGTCAAATCCACCATTATATTGGATTAATGCTCCATGGAAGATTGATGGATAGTTAGCGATAGCATGCGTTGAAAGGAGAAGAGAATCTAAGAAAGATGGGAGATCCTAAAAATGAAAATCTGCTAAAGCATTTATAAATAATGCCAATGAAGAAGAAACAAGGAGATATCTAAGGAGAATGATGTTGTGACTGCATAGGCAACTCTCAAGTGAGCATAAATTTTTTTGCTGTTATTGCTATTTAGTTGTTTCAGTTATGTCCGATTCTTTATGACCTCCTACTTGGGATTTTCTTGGTAGATATTAGAGTAATTTGCCACTTCTTTCTCCAGTTTATTTTACAGATGAGGAAACTGAGGCAAACAGGTTAAAAGACTTGGTCACATACTTAGTGTCTGAGACCACATTTAAACTCAGGTCTTCCTGACTCCAGGTTCAGAGCTCTATCCACTATGCCACCTAGCTGCCCAGATAATTTTTTTTCCAGAATGTGTACAAAATATGGAAATATCAACATTTAACAACAACAAAAAACTGAGGACAAAGAAAAATGATAGAAATAATGAGGTGAAAGAAAAATTTTAAAGACTGTGAAGTTGACTTCTAAACAGGAGAGAGAGGCTCATTGTTTGCAGATGGTATAATATTGGCAAACATTAAAAAGTGAGTAAGCAGAAATACTTAAGATTATTATCTTTATTGTCAAGGAAAATATTAAAAAGAAAAGGGCAGAGTAAACATAGTTAGGAAAAATGAACCCCAAGATAGATAAGAGAGCACCTAGATACTTTAAATTGGGAGTCAAATCCATCCCTGCCAAACTACTAATCAAATAAAAATCCAATTAGGAAACATTGAGCAAAATAAATAAAAATACAATACAACATAAATAATGTTAATTTGTAGTTTTCTAAGTCAATATTCAGCCTACAGGGATCTGTTTCTACCTCAGTTTGACAGCACTGCTTTAAATGAATTCCCATCTCCTGATCCACATCAGTTATATCCCAGGGACTTCAAAAAATTTCCACATGTGAAGCAGCATGCTGTAGTGGATAAACCCCTGGACCTAGAGATAGGAAGTCCTGGGTTTAAATTTTGTCTCAGACACCCAGTAGCCATGTGATCCTGGACAAGTCACTTATCTTCTTTAGGCCTCAGTTTCCTCATCTGTAAAATGAAGAGGGTTGAACTCAATGACTTCTAAAATCCCTTCCAGCTCTTAAATCTAAAATCTCAAGATCCTAAGAACCCTGAACTACCGTGAGTAATATTTAAATAACAGTGGATATCAGGAAAAATGCAAAAGGCCTGGGATCAAGAAAACATCTTAGCTGTCCAAGGAAAAAGGGGGAAAGATGTATTCTCAGGAAAATTTTGAAAAGAATTCTTTTAAAGAGAGTGTGAGAATAATCAGCAAGAAAGGTGGGAGAGAGATTCTGGCTTGGATAGAAAGAAGGGCAGAAGGAGGGGTAGAGAGAGAAGAATAGACTGGATGCTTTACTTCTAAGCCTCCTTCCAATGCTAAGATTCTTGAATCCTAAGATCCTGTCATTCTGAATGGGAAGCCTTATGCTCCTGACTTGAATGCATAATAGACAGTCATGTTGGTAAATTTCAAAATAAAAGGACAATCGTAAATAACTTTCCCAGGACCATGATGGGTTTTGCCAAGCCCACTGTGAGCAAAGCTGATTTTTTTGAATCATTTTGCTGCCAAGGGAAGGAACAGCTCCTACAAAGACAAAGGCAAGAGGGTTGGCAGAAGGCGTTGCATTTCTATACAATGCTTGCATGCAAGGAAACCAGATCACAGACAGTAGGAAAGGAAACCGAGGACTCCTTACTTGTACAGGTCAGGTTGAGGCTGCTCACACTCGATCGTGGCATGGAGGGTATCAATGCAATGAGGCCCATTGAGTGAACTGGTATCCCGGATAGCATACTGTGTCTAGGTTCAAATAGAAGTGAAAACCCAAAAATGAAATAAGAAAGAAAGGGAAAAAAAAAAGAAAAAAGTGGGCCTTTTTGTAAACATCTACCCACGGAATTCTAGGAACACAGTCTGGCTCAGTGAGCCGTTCTGGCAGAAGCCTACAAATATTGATGCACATTACCCACAAATAAGTTGTACAATATTATTCTTAAAATGTATCAGAGGTAATTAGATGCTCCCCCTGCTGCTTTGGGATTTCAATGATACTGAAGAACCTGAAGCGATTCTCATGACCTACTGCTGGGAGATTTCAGTTTGCAGCATGCATGTAATTAACTGAGGAGCCCACAGAAAAAAATTCAATGTATTTATATTTTTATCCTATTCATGGAACCAAGTCTTATTATTGCCCCCGCCACAGTGGACTGACTGGGCTCAACACACACAAACTAAGCAGCCGCCTCTCGGTGTTGAAAATGTTATAGTCCTGCCAGAAGCAAGAACCAGCATTAGGAGTGCCATTACCCAAATAGCTTTATTAATGAATTCTAAGAGGCTTCCAAGTGACTACATTAGAGATAGAGGTGAGAGGGATTATGTGCCTACTTTTATTCAGGTCTTTGGACTGTTCTCTTGCTATACATTACTTACTTGATTAATTTCACATGGAAGGTATGGCGCCAGTGGAGACATCTTATAAAGCCACCCTCCACCCCCAACTCCCAGCCAAGGCCTAATGCAGATACAAAAGGCTCATCTTGGAGGAAGGTTGGTGTCATTTTCTAAGTGGAATATTAAGGAAATGTCTGAGTCATGCTTAGCAGCATAGCTCCAGAAATTGAATTCTCCCCCCACCCCCTTCCTTTTAGCTCCTTCAGAGAGAAGTCATTTAAGAGGTATCCATTCCCAACAAAGAGACTCCAAAAGAATTACAAGATCCAAACTCAGCTCTATTCATTTTCTAATCAAGAGAAAATAAGAGGAAATTTCATGATTGAATATTCACACCCATCCCTCTGGGTGCCTTTATGACTTTGGGCAAATTATGTCATTTCAAGGGTTGAACTAGATCACCTTATAGGTCCTACATAGCACCAAATTTATGATCCTATTCCCGTGACCATGGTTAAATCACTTGCCCTCTCTAAACCTCAGTTTCTTTATCTGTAAAATGAAGTGGTTGGATTAGCTAGCTTCTGAGTTTTCATCTAGCTTTAACAGCTCTCATCCTAAAAGAATGAATACAAAGAATTGCCATTCTCTTTAAAGGCAGAATAAGTAGGCATCTAAGGAAAGCTTTACTGAATTCAACTGAATCTCCAGTTTAACTGACAGCTAAGCTTCCAGCTTCTAAGGTTCTAGGCCATGGTGGCATCACTTGGGCCAGAGGTCAGAAGATTTCTCCTCTTCCTTCCCCTAAGGCTCAGTATATAAGAGGTCCTTTCTTCCCCATGGTTTTGAAGGGTTATTACACCATGTAAAACTGGCAGAGACAGGCTGGAGCTGACATTGCCAGAGTCAATGGGGTGAGTATGTTATGCACTGGCTTAAGTAAATGTATTTTCACACATTTATAATTCTTCCCCACAATAATTTATGAAATTGTGCCCTAAGGGACTGAAAAGGAGGATCAAATTCCTTCCAATCATATTACTTGCACCCTGGGAAAGAGGTCATTCTGTCAAGAGAGTATTCCTACTGGGGAAAGATTCAATGTCAACACCAGACAGAAGCCAGCAAGCGAGTTTAGCTCCATGAAACTGTTCCTCAACTTCACCACTTTACCACTTGTTCATCACCAAGTTTTAGCCAATTCGATTAAATAATCATTAAAAACGACTAGAAAGCTCAAGAATATTTTGGTGTGGTTTGTTTTATAGACTTGTGTTTGTTTGATGGTTTTTAACCAGCTTTCACCCCAGTTTGGATGATTTATAACCGGTTGCATCCATCTGGAGTCAGTCAGTTTCCAAGTCTTATCTACCAAACATTTCTGAATTGCCCAGCACACCTGTCCTATTCCCCACATTTCTCTCCATACATGTGGCTATCACCTTAGTCTGAACCTTAGCACCCCTCACTTGAACTAATATATTAGTCTCTTAATTGATTTCTCTGCCTCCACTCTCTCCCCTCTACAATCAAATCAAGCTCCATATGGTTGCCAAAATAATCATCTTGAGGTAAAGGTCTACCTATATCATGCTACTGCTAAAAAGCATGAATAACTCTGCTGTCTCTAGAATCAACCTTTAAAGGTCTTCTACTGTTTGACACCATTTAACATTACTTCCCTTTACAAAATCTGTATTCTAACCTGACCTTGACCTTTCATCACCCAACTTCCTGAGTTCGCCCAGGTCATCCGCCCCTGCCTGGGATTCATTCTTTCCTCACCCAAACCTTTCAGAATCTTTGCCTTCCTTCAAAGCTCACCTTGGGGGCCACCTGGCTGTGACATGGTGAATAAGGGCACTAGATTGGAAATCAAGAACAATTAAGTTCATATCGGACTTCAGACACTCAGTATCTCTGTAGTCTAAGACAGGTAACATAGTATCTGTAGTTCAGTTTTCTCACCTTTAAACTGAAGAGATTGGTCTCACCTTCTATATTCCTTTTCAGCTTTAAATCTGTGATCTTCTGGGAAACCTTCCCCAATTCTACCCCCTTGCAGATGTCAGCGCCCTCTCTCCCACTTTATTTATCTAAGACCATGGGGTATCCCTCCCAGTAGAAAGGAATTTATTTGAGAGCAAAGACTGTTTTGTTTTTGCCTTTTGGAATTCCTCTCACACTACCCAAGCTGAGCACACATGTGCAGATGAAACCAGGGGTAAATAAACTCCAAGGATAACTGCACCAGAGTCTCTTTTCAAGGGAAACTACCAAGACAGCAGAAAAACACAAATTGTCTCCGAAAGATTAATTACTCTGAGCTGAAAGGGAAGAATCTGGTCCTTTGGCTCCATTACCTTGCAGTTGGATTCCCCATCAAGACTGGCTGTTGTAACATAACAGGTCCCATCATCGTTGCATGAGGACAGGAGGATAATATCACAAGGAAATGTTTCATCCGCATGAACCTCAACAATATCACCAACCTAGAAGGGAAAAGAAAAAGAAGCTGAGTCCCTTTCAAGGTGTTTATTCATTTTCTAGGTGGAATTCCCACTGGAACAAGAAAGAATTCTATGTGCACTGGTGATTAGCACCGAAGACCTCCCTTTTGGTGCCAAGAGACTCATCAGAGTCCTGCTCCATGGAAAGGTGGGGAAATTATACTGTATAAATGACAAGAATCCTCCTGGAAGGTCAGAAGGACAGAAGAGAAATCCTCTGGCACATTAAGAGACGCAGAGACTACCCAGGCTGACCTTAGCCCTCCTCCTATTACTTGGGGATCACGTTTCTCATTTCTTCTGTTATGATTGACAATGATATCTTCCAGATATATCCAAATGCCTTTATTTGTAAAAAGTGTTCAAAGAAAAGTCTGTGTGACAAATCAGGAAAGACATACTGGCTGAGGGATTAAAATTACTCTGGGCTTGCGCTTTCTTCACTGCCTAAGACAAATTCATAGCTAAGTCTATTTGATTCAGGAGTCATTTATTAAGTACCATCTGTATGCTAGTCATTTAGCTAGACCTTTGGGAATACAAGACAAAACAATGTGAGACCAGACAAAAATGACAACCCACTTTGTATTTCCTCCACCATCCCCAAGAATATCATATATGAATGTTTAATAATTTCACCTATGGACCACTTGCCTAACAGTCAGGTAGTACCCTAAGAATTAATTCATTCTCATAACTATAGAGGACAGAGGGGAGGTGGTGAAAGACTTATATGGCATATGGTATACATTAAGGTAATGGGTCAGGCGATTTAGCATTTGGAGGTGGAGGGTGAGGAATAGGCTCCAGCTACTTGAAAGTAACAATAATGACTTTTTAAAAACATCAATAAAACATTTATTTTTAAACACAACAAATGATTCCTTCATCTAGGAGCATACAAAGTCTTATAATGAAGGGAAAGAACTTAGACAGGAGAGAACCTATCACAAACCTCCTATGGAAAAAATTACCAACTTGCAATGTATTATGCATCTTTAGTGCTGCTGGTAAATCCAATGTCAGATTTAAAAAAAAAATTTGATTATTTAAAGCACCATTTAAATTATTTGTATTCTATCTCAATTTCAAAAGGAAACATAAAAACCAGAACCTTTATTTCAGCTTTTGATATATTGACAACTGGGATATTTACTTGCAAAATCATCAATATGTAAGCTGCTAGAAGATAATGAGTATCCCCTCCACTTTCATGCTCCTCACCTCCTCCTCTTAGCATCCTGACTTTCTTGAAGACTTATCTCAGATGCCTGGTCCTATATGGCAGCTCTTCTACCATAAATGAGATCATATGGAACCAATCCATGTACATATTGCAGCCCCAGTAGACTGTAAACTCCTTAGGGCAAGGGCTGTTGTTTCCTTTTAATATTTGTCTCTCCAAGTACCTAGCACTGGGCCTACCATAAAGGAAACCCTTAATCAGTCTACTAAATTGAATACAAACAAATAAAGTGAGTTAAAAATTCACTAAAAAGCACCAGGACTATGAAAAATATCATCCTTGGACCTAGAGAACCCCTATTTGCTATTCCTACCCTGAGGTCTGTGAATTTTTTTTAATTTTAATTTTTTATCTTATAAGTTTTCAACATTCATTTTAGTAAAATCTTGAGTTCTACATTTTTCCCTCTCTCCCCTCTCCCTAAGACAACAAGCAATCTGAAAAGGGTTAGACATATACAATCATATTAAATTTATTTTCATATTGGTCATGTTGTGAAAGAAGAATCAGATAAGAAGGAAAAATACATGAGAAAGAAAAAATTAAAAAATGAATGTAAAAAAGCAAAAATAGTGTATTTCGGTCTGCATTCAAATTCCCTAGCTTGTTCTCTGGATGTGGATAGCATTTTCCATCAGGAGTCTTTTGGAATTGTCTTGGATCATTGTATTACTGAGAAGTTAAATCTGTCATAGTTGATCATCACACAATGTGCTTTTATCGTGTACAATGTTCATCTGATTCTGTTCCCTGCCTATGAATGTTCTTTAAAAAATATTTTTAGGTTTTTTTTTTTTTGCAAGGCCACACAGCTAGGTAATTATTAAGTGTCTGAGGCCAAATTTGAACTCAGGGACTCCTGACTCCAGGGCAGGTGCTCTATCCACTGCGCCACCTAGCCGCCCTTAAAAAATATTTTAAGAATAAAATTACTAGGTCTATAATCTCAAAGAGATCAAAAAAAGGGGAAAAGACCCATATGTACAAAAAGTAATTATAGCTACTTTTTTGTAAGTGGCAAAGGATTAGAAATTGAGGGGATGCCCATCAATTGGGGAATGGCTGAGCAAGCTAAGATATATGAGTATTATGGAATATTATTGTTCTGAAGGAAATCATGAGTGGCCTGACTTCATAAAAACATGGAAAGACTTGCATGAACTGATGATAAATGAAGTGAGCAGAACCAGGAGAATATTATACATGCTAACAAGCACATTGTGAGATGATCAACTATGATCAATGCAATTCCTCTCAGCAGTTCAATGATTTAGGACAATCCTGAAAAAACCTGTTAAGGAAAAGGCCATCGACATCCAGAGGGAAAAAAATGGTTTATAAATTCAGAGAAAAAGATACTATGTTCACTTTTTAAAAGTTGTTTTATGTTTTTTCTTTCTTTCTCATTTTTCCCCTTTTAGATCTAGTTCTTTCACAGCTTGAAAAAAGTAGAAATATGTGAAACACAATTTTACATGTACAACCTTTATAAGATGGTTTTTTTTGCTGCCATGGGGGAGGGAGGTGGAGGATGTTGGAAAAATGTGAAATTCAAAAGTTTGCAAAAGGAATTATGTTGAAAACTATCTTTTCATGCAATTGGAAAATAAATAAAAAATAATCAAACAAATAAATAAGGGGGAAGGAAAAAAAGTGATTTTGAGAAGTGCAATGCAACATGATTGGTTTCCTTTGTAATACTATGTATTTTACTTGATGTTTATAAACTTAACATTCTGAAATGAGGTCCATAGATTTCACCAGACTACCCAAGGGGTCCAGAACATCAAAATGGCTTAGCATTTCTAGTTTAAGCACGTTCTAATTTGTAGCCAAAGTGGCTATTCTATGACATCTCATTCACTTCCAGTCCCTCCCACTCCCAGACCTTCATTAATCCTATGGCCTGAGCCTGATATGCAAGATCCCCAAGAAAAATGACTGATTGACTTCCTTACGCCAAAGGGCCAACAGTCTACTTAATAGGCTACTGACATGCAAACACTTCTTATAATTCCCTAATTTGCCATTCTCAGTTTTTAACAGACATTGTGTCCAAGTTCCTTCTCTTCCCCCTGATGAGAATTTGGTTTGGATGAAGGGCCAGCATACCATAGGACCACTTGTAAAGGTGAAGAAAGGAGTTGTTTGAAGGTGCAGTTTCACACTACTCTGAACTTCAAGGATTATTTTCTGCCTAGGTATAGAGAACAGACGACAGGGCATGGAATCAAAGAGGTATCACATTGTAACGACTGTCTGGCAGAACAGGTCACTAAGCTGGGAGGCACGAAACCTGCATTCTAGTTCTGCTTCTGTCATGTTACTTTGTCTTTTTTTTTAAGAGGCAATAGGGTTAAGTGATTCGCCCAAGGTCACACAGCTAATGTCAAGTATCTAAAGCTGCATTTGAACTCAGGTCCTCCTGACTCCAGAGTAGCTACTCTATCCACTGTGCTATCCCGCTGCCCCCTGCCATGTCTTTTTGTCACCTTCAACAAGTGACTTGTCTCCTTGAGACCTGAGGTTAAAATCTAGGATAATATGAGCCTATGATTAAGGCCTTATTTTTCCTATCTGTGTTGTTGTTGAGTCATATTCAAATTTTCATCAATCCATTTGAGGTTTAATTGGTGAATTGAGGTACTTTGGCATTTCTTTCTCCAGCTCATTTTACAGACAAGGAAACTGAGGCAAATAAGGTGAAGTAACTTGTCCAGGGGAACACAGTGAGAGCATCTGAGGCTGGATTTGAACACAGGAAGAGGAGTCTTCTTGACTCCAAGCCTGGTGCTCTATCTACTGCAAGGCCACCTAACTGCCCCTATTCTTTTCCATAAAATGAGGGAACTGGACTCAAAATAGCAGTTCTCAGCCTTTTTGGTCTGAGGACTCCTTTATAACTTAAATATTTAGAGCACCCTCAAGCAGGCTTTATGTGCTATATCTACCATTATATATGGTATTAGAAAATTTTAAAATAATTACTATATCAGTAAAATGAAAATAGTCTTAATCTTACAGACCATCTGAAAGAAGTCCCTAGACTCCACTTTGACTCTCTTGTCAAGTTCGGCTTTGAGGAAGCAGCTACTCTTCATTAGGTTTAAGATTTGCTCTCACTTTAGAGTCAATGGCTTACCTTCAATCAGTACTTAGCTGAGATCAGCCTCATTGATCAGACTGAGTCAGAATGGGGGGTAGGGTAGGGAGAGAAGGGGAAGCTATGAAGCAAGGGCACTTTCTAGATGTGATGATATCATGGCATCTCAGACTTTGAATGTTATGGACAATGATCTAAGGGGGATGAGAGGATAAACAGATAAGAAATAGGGAGGAGGAAAGGATATAGAAGGACCTGGCCAAAGCTACCAGTCTTTCTGTGGTGGTTGCTGCCTGTGCCGCCTTTGGGGATCCTATCTCTAACCCCAGAAGAAAGCTTTGAAACCAAGTACCCGAACTTGCTCATTTTATAGAAGAAGAAAATGAGTCCCAGAGATCTAAAATTATTTACCCCAAGGTAAATCACAGAAGTCACCTAATCCAAAGCCTTCATATTGTAGATAGGATTTGCCCAAGGTCATGCAAGAAGCTTCAGAGGTGACATTTGAACTGAGATCCTCTGACTCCTCTTATTATACTTTGTACTCTAGAATGTCAATGCAAGATTGGGGTGTCAGGTCAATTCTGGAAAGGAGAGCTGAGGGAAGGGAGAAAGAAGATGAAAAATTCAGAAAAATTTGGGAAGATTTATGATGCCCTTGTGCAAAGTGAGTTAAGCAGAACCAGAGGGATTCAGATGATGATCACAATAATGTAAAATAAGAAAAGCAGAAATGTAAACTTTTATCAGTACAATGACCTACATAGCCAAGGGTTTATTTCTTTCATTCCAAGTATAAAAGGTGCACAGTTCATTGTTAATAAGAGAGGGTTATATCACAAAGGATGGAGGAATTCATCGGGATGTAACAATAATGGTTAAAAAAGGTCATCAATAAAACACTGATCTTTTTTAACGTTTCAAAAAGGTTCATTCCTATTTTCAGCTAACTCCTTCCCATGGTTCTCTGTATTACCTTCTTCTTTAGATTTATTTCAGGGATCTACTAGAATCTATCCCCTAAACACTAAATTCAAATTCATAAATTCAACAAGAGTTGGGAATAAGGGGAAGGAATCTCCCATGAGCTGTAATTCATTTTAGGACTTCTCTGAACATCCCCAAACCAGGCCCGAATGATGCTTGTACCCATGAGTGGGCTGGCACCAGCTCCAAACAGGTTCACGAGAGCTGAGTATTAAATTTTCAGAGTGAGCATTTTACACTTCAGAAATCAGCAAAGGCTACAAATTCAGGACCTGATTGATTGTTTTGTTGCTGGTCCAGATTGAAGAAAATGGGAAAGAAAATGTTAAGAATGCAAATTAAACTTAAAAGTGTGTCAGATGATCAGCTGTGAATGACTTAGCTATTCTCAGCAATACAATGATCCAAGACAACACTGAAGGACTTATGATGAAAAATGCTATCCCCACAGAGAGAGAATTGATGGAGCAAGAATACAGATTGAAGCACATTTTTTATTGTATTTTTCTTGAGACTTTTTTTTGGGGGGGAGGTGTATCTATGTTTTCTTTCACATGACTATTTCGGAAATGTTTTGCAAGGTTACACATGTATAAACTATATAAAAAAGACATCAATAAAAAAATTTAAAAATATATCACATCTGACTGAAACAATTATTAGTACACAACTGGATTCAGGAGCACCGGAGTTCAATTCCAACCTCAAACACTTATCTAATCAACTTTCATTTCTCTCTGCCTATCATCCTTGTTCATCTGTTGATAGATGGGTAAAAGGGAAGTGATTTCTATTTCTATTTGAATTTCAAGTTTTCATGGAACACAAATATTCCTTTCTAAAAAAAACCACCACTATGTAATTATGGTGACCAACCTCAACAGCTTCCAGTTGAATAAAAGCCTCTTTTTGTTGGCAATTATAGGTATGGATCTTGACATTCCCTGTCAGATGCAGTAATTGTGGATCTTAAAGGAAGGGTAACTGGGGTGGTAGGCAGAGGGAGAGCAGAGTATATCTGAAAAATGACTGTGATGTGTATTTTCTTTTTAAAGACATCAATAAAATTTTAAAAATAAAGAAATCAATGAATGAAAATAGAAAAGTTACCTTGATTGCTTCACTCTCTTTCTTCACTCTCTTTGCTTTTTCAATAACATAGACAACACTTTTATTTACTTCTTTGTCAGCTCGGTGTCTAAGCCAGTCTTCGTATCCCTAGATGCAAAAAGAAACCCAAAACAACAACAACAAAAAAAAAAAAAACCTCCCCAATCAATCTCAGAGAATGAAGCAAAGACATTAGCAAATTCAAACAGCTCCTCAAAAAATGAATCATCAAGCTCTCTAGTCACACTTTAGTCTAGTCACTCTCTAGTCACATCACCCTCCCGAGGAATCTTGTCACCCAGGGAACATTCTAAAGATCCAAGACACTAGATAACACAAAGCAGCCACACAATCAGGTTGGCCCTGATGGAAATGGCTTAATTGTTTTTAAATGGTCTGTATTACCAAGATAAGGTGAAATGCATTGGGAGCTCAGGCAGAGAAGGGAAATGGGCAGTAGAATGTGATGTAGCTATCAAAAATGACAAGTGACTATGCTGGCTTGATTTATGAAACTGTGTATATGGAGGAAAAAAGGGGGAAATGAAAAAAAACGTGGAGCCCAAAAGAGCACGTGTATGGCATGGCACAGTGGAACGAGTACTGGAGTCAGGAAGACCCAAGTTTGAATCTCATCTAGGGTGCTAACTACCTGCGTGAACATTCTCTGAGTTTTTAGCAACACTGAGTTATCCACTAAGTTGCATATGGCCACCTGAATTGGTGGCATGAGTTCCTAAACCAGAGTCTGAAATCTCAAAATTTAATCAATTGACTTGAACTAAAAAGACACTTCAGAAACATTATGTGAGACAAAAATTCAGTACTGTTTATGACACGGATGTTATTAGCATTTTACAGATGGGCTGAGTAAGCAATGAGAGGGGAAATAACTTGACATGCTTAGGCTTCCACTGCTGCTATTGTTTAATCATTTTTCACTCATGTCCAACTCTTTATGAGTCAATTTAAGGCTTTCTTCACAGATATATGGTTTGCTGTTTCCTTCTAATTTTACAGATGAGGAAACTGAGACAAACAGGGTTAAATGACTTGCCCAGTTAGTAAATGTCTGAGGTCAGATTTAAATTCAGGAAGAAGAGTATTCCTAACTCTAGTCAATGATGAAACTGGAGGGAGTCCTTTTACTAGAACAGCCTTGGGTTTCAATGTTTGGATCCTTTTTTACTCCTCCCCCCAACAAAATAGATCCTGTAATCATAAGACTACAAATTTAGAGGTAAAAGCCAATTTACAGACCAGTTAGTCATAAGTTCTTAAAACTATAGCTAGAAGGGACCTCACCATCCATCTCATTCAACCCATCATTTTACAGATAAGGCAACTAAGCTTCAGGGTAAGTAAAGTGCCCTCATTCATTTTCACAAATTGAAAGTAACCAGAAGAGTATTTGATTTCACTTTTTGCCTTTTATCTGAATTGTTTGAAGAAAGAAGTCACCAGTGACAACTGTCCTTTGGGGCCACTCAGATCTCAGTTTTTTTCTGCTGTAATTCCTGATCCCTTTCTTTTTCTTTACATTTAGTAAGGGTCAAGTGTCTGAGAATGGATTTGAACTCGGGTCTTCCTTACTCCAAGGTCAATTGCTCCCTTTCAAAGATAACTGCTTGAAAAATGGAATGAGGAAGGTAAACTCTGTGTATTCAAAAAAACCTTTACAGGAAGTTAGAGTTGGCAAGAAAGAATAAATCCAGAAAGGAATATGATTTTGAGAAAGGGATCCAATAAAACTTAGTAAAAATTTCCTAATTATTTCTTTGTCTCCTACCTCTCCCCTTTTTGTTTCCTGTGGACTGTATTTAATGTCTTCTCCTTTTTTGGTACTTACAGATGATGGTTCCAGAAGGGTACTTCCAGAGATACCCATGAAGTGAAAAGTGGTTGAATGTTAATTGAGGGAATATTAAAACTATATATGGGGCAGCTAGATGGCACAGTGGATAGAGCACTGGCCTTGGAGTCAGGAGTATCTGAGTTCAAATCTGACCTCAGACACTTAATAATTACCTAGCCGTGTGGCCTTGGGAAAGCCACTTAACGCCATTGCCTTGAAAAAGAAATCTAAAAAAAAAACTATATATGGCTCTTCTTGGAAACATAAATTCAGTGATATTTAAGAAAATGATCTTTGCAGGCCTGGGGGGTGGAGAGGAAGGGGTAAGCAGGACAGGGTTGAGGGGAAATCATTCTTAAGGTCTTTATTTAGCAGCAAAGGGCTTCATAAATTATTCTTGCCATACCTGATAGACAAGAGGAGGGCAGAGAACCCCAAGAGGAAAGAGAGGGATCTGAATTGCCCCCTGCCGCTTAACAGAGCTCAGAATAGCTGCCTTCTTTGGGTCCCTTTTTATAAGTGTCTCGATAAATCACTGTCAAAAGTATATTTTTTAATAAGCTGAGGACCTGGAATTGTCAAGGTATAGTTGAAAGATTTCAAGTCCATTCATTCTACCAATCCCCCCAAGTCGACATTCAGTTTGCAAAAGTCAAGACCAGAGGCAACGGAGCTCCCAGCTCTCTAAGAGAAGAGCTGGAAGGCCAGACACCAATACCACCAACCATGGTCAACTCTCGATTGAAGGAGACAAATAATAGCTGTCGCTGACTGGACCTCAGGGTAAAACTAGGGCGAGGATACTGATGGGAGTCATTTAGGCCGAGTAACCATGGACCATGGCAATCTGTATCGCCAGAAAGAATGTCTACACTGGGGACATATCAAATCCTGTGGAATATTCTGAGGAATAACTGACATATACAGGTTAATATTGGGACTCTGATCTATTATGAAAAATTCTCAAAACAGCTCTGGAAATGAATGCTTTTTTAAAACCATAGGTTTGGGTTTTTTATCCACACCTGATTTCCTCTGTTTTATTTTCACTATTTTGAATAAAACTACTACCTATCACCATAAGGCATATCATTTATAATTTGGAGTCTTTTTTTTTTTTTTGGTTTGTGCAAGGCAATGGGGTTAAGTGACTTTCCCCAAGTCACACAGCTGGGTAATTATTGTCTCAGGCGAGATTTGAACTCAGGTCCTATTGACTCCTGCCTCAATGATTTGGAGTCTTAAAAGAATTACCTGAAGTAATGAGAGATTAGTGATTTAGTCAAGGTCATATAACCACTTGACTTGAACTCTGACCTTTGGGATTCCTAGGCTGGCCTTTGGTTCTGCTTTACCAGACCTCTACTGTAGACAAATACTACTGGCATTATTATCCCCATTTTACAGATGAGGAAACTGAGAATGTTGAGAATTGACTTGTGCAGGGTCACATGGTTACTAAGTCTTTGAAGCAGGATTTAAACCCAGGCCTTTCCAGACTCCCAAGTTCAGGTTACTATACAGTATGCCACATTGCCTCTCTAAGCCTATCTACAGAAGGAGCCATTCTCATTTAATCTTCATTCTCTGCTAAAGATGACAGAAAGGGATAGAATAGTTGTTCCTGTTTTGGAAATGAGGCAGGGTGGGAAAGGGAATATGGGGATAGGGAATATGTAGTCAGAAAGACCCAAATTCAAGACATAAATCTGATATATCCTGTCCATATGACCCTCAAAAAAGACCCTTAACTTCTCTAACTTCTCTAATAGATGGAGGCAGGGTGAGCAAATTATATCAGTGAAGGGAGTTTTCACAATGTGAGTTCTCCACACAGAAATAATCACAGCTCAGAAAATAAAAATTCAAGGAAGGTAGGAACAACAAGGAAGTTAATTAACTCCATTTGAAAGATCATTCTAAAGCTACAATTCAATATTCAATAGGGCCACACTGGAAATGGCAAGAGATGAGCAAAGAGCTCTACTCAGTGACCATATGTCAGCTCACAAGGGAACTGGAGAGCAATGAGAATAAAGGTAGTGATCATCTGGGTTGTGATTGAGACACAAGTCAGCTGTATGGAAACTAAACTTCAAGGCAGATCGTCAATATGTACCTCCCTTCCCCAAGGAAAACTGATGAGAAGGCATATCAAGTGCATCACATGTTATTTATATGAAGAAGTGTTTGGTCACCTGTTTAATAGCAGTGACAGTTATCACGAAGAAAAGTGGGAGTCCACTGGTGACCGGACTGGTTGGTGTATCCACCGTGACCTAAGCACAGAGAGAAATCCAATTTAGAATTAAACAGAAACAAAGCAAAATTAAACTGAGATGAGTACTAGATTGACAATCTAAAGTCCAAGGGTCAAATCCTGACTCCCCCACTATCAGTGTGATTTTGGGTAGATCAACTGTAATCAGTCAAAGACAATTCATTAAGCATCTACTATGGACCAAACTCTGTGCTATATGTTGGGGACAAAAAAGAAAGGCAAAAACGCAGCCCCTGGTCCTAAGGATTTCATATGTTAATTAGGGGATATAACATACCATTTTCCTTCCTTAGGTCTCAGTTTCCACTTCTATAAAATGAGGGAGGGATTGAATTAAATAGCTTCTTAAGTTCGATTTCACTCTAAAGTTATGGTCTTAGAGTTTAAATTGATATATGTGTGAGGCAGCTAAGTAGTGTAGTAGATAGAGCTCTGACCCTGGAGTCAGGAGGACCTGAGTTCAAATCTGGTCTCAGATGCATGATATTTACTAGCAAGTCACTTAACACCACTGTCTTGCAAAAAACAAAAAGAAATTTATAGATGTGACCATCACAGCTTATGTTCTGGTCAGAAACATGTAGACCCAGCCCAGTTAATTTGGGGGGACCAGGGCAGAGATGGATTTTCAGTTAAACCATAGCCAGCAGCTCTAGCAGAGCCAAATTGAGCAACCCACTAGAGATCTTGACCACAGCAAAGTATTAAGATTAGAGTAGACCACTCTGAATGCATCAGAAGGCTGTGAGCAAGTACAGAGCTGACCCACAGATTTCCAGAATAATGAGCCCTGCTTACTACCCTTCTGAAGATTGTTCATGACTGGGAAATCACTGGGAGATGACTGAGCCTTAACTATGTGGGGACCTCAGGTATGGATAAAAGATTGCAAAGTGGTTCTGTATTTCCTAGTATAACAGAACACTGAGGTACAATGAGGTCCTTTTGTCTTTTCCAGGAAACCTCCCCACTTCTAATAGGGAACAAGGTACAAAAAAATGACTCCAATTGGGAAGAGATCAATTTCTTTCACAGAATCTGGAATGGTGGATAAAGTATTGGACTTAGATCCAGAAAAATTTGGGTTTAAATTTTAACTGGGCCATTTGATGGTTGCTTGACTTTAACATCTCCCCGAATCTCAGTTTCTTTCTCTTATCAAGTGAGTTCTAGACTGAGGATACTATGAATCAGAGAAATCAGAAGCATGCCTGAACAAGGATTCCCACTATAATGACTCCAACACATGTTTAATCAGTCCTCAGCAAAGGAGAACCCCTGCCCTCCCAAAGCAATCAATCCATTCAACTTGGAAATATTTGTCTATTTTTGAGGATGACCACAACATCAGGGAGGGGATCCCATGATAAGCATGTGAAGTGGATTTAAATGAGGAGGTAGGTGTTGGACTAAATCTCTAGCCTCACTCTCTCCTCTAGAATCATCTGGGTCCAGTGGCCAGATATGAATCAGTACTACTGGAGATGGCCTTGAATGTAGGACAATCAGGGTTAAGAGACTTGCCCAAGGTCACTAGCTAGGTGGTATCAGTTGCCTGAGGTGGGATTTGAAGTCCCATCCTCCTGACTCAATATTAGTGCTCTATCCATTGCACCACCTAGCTGTCCCCAGCTTGGGAACAGTTTGGGTCAGAAGGAAGTTTCCCCTGACAAAACGCTTAGATCTACCTCTCAGCAATCCTGTGCTCCCTGTTTTAACCTTTGGAGTTAACAAAGAAAAGAACAACAACTCCAGAACCAGAGGATATGGGTTCAAATGTTACTTCTGACCCACCTCTACACGTGTGATGTCAGTGTCATGTCTTGGACGAGTCACTTAAATTCTTTGGGCCTCAGTTTCCTCATCTATAAAATGAGGAGGTCAGATTATATGGTATCTGAGATCCCTCCTAGCTTTCAATCTGGACCTTATAACTATCATGTATAACAATTTACAAAATCTTAGATTAAAAGTCAAGTCTATATAAAAGGCAATGTAGCCAACAGAAGATGTTTTTCTTTAATTTGGGGGGGGGTAGGAGTGTGGAAGGATCACATTCAGTGGTGGGATTCAACAGGTTTGCAGTGGTCCAGTAGAACTGATACCTAATTTTATGTTGAGTTCGGCAAACCAGTTGTTAATTTCTTTGAATTCCACCACTGATTACATTGCTCCCAAAAGATGGTTTAACAAGGTAAAGAGGGGTTGTAGTGATGAAGGGGATATCCACTCACAGAGTTATCATTCTTTGACATTTAGGTCATCAGATGATAGAATGCCAGAGCTAGGAGTGATTTTAGAGGTCATCTAATTCAGAAATACTATCCTCAACCATTTTACATTTGAAGATCTTCGCCCAGAAATGACTTGCTTAAGATCACACAGGTGGCAAAAGGCAGCTTCTCTGGTTCCCATGGTATCATTCAGGTGCTTTCCACTCTACCCCCACCTCAAAAACTCAGCAGGAAACTGTTTGAGGGCAGGCACCAGTTCATCTCGTCATTGCGTTAGCTTCACTTTCCTCCCTTCCCAATCTTGACCCTGAAGTTCAAACTTCCACTGTGTTCCTCTTCCAGAATGCCCTGTCCCTTACTATAGTTGTGCAGTCAAAAGCATGGGGCCATTAGGAGCCTTCCAGAGCAAGAAACTCTTAGGGCTTTGGGGCAATCAGGCCAAATTCACAGACTTCTCCTCCAGTTTAGGAAGGCGTGAAAATGTAACTAAGTGTAACTAAACACTGGCTATCTATCCAGGCTATGATTCCAGGTATATGTGGACTCCTGGGGGGGGGGGGGGGGGGAATCTTACAGCCTTTCAGTCTCAGAAATGCTAACTAGTATTTCACGTTTTTAAAATGTGTGTGAGCATGTGGTTTTGCTTGGCTTTTCTCCAAAATCACCAGGAAACTAGAGTCAGTATGTTTTACTCTGCTAACAACTATTAAGGGTGGTAAGTGCCTAAAGAACCATTTGAAGGTCTCCTTAAATGTTAAAATGTCCCAAATGACATTTTGGCCTTCTGATGGTAATATTTCATATTTTACAGTTGATAAGCTCTACTCCCCTGCCAAAGCACTTGTCCAATTCAATGAGCATTTATTTACTAAGCTCCTATTAATATACCAGGTAGACTGGACTAGAGATACAAAGGAAAAATTAGAAGCAGATGAAGAAAAAGAAAAGGTGCATGTAGCTATATAGAAACTTCCTCCACCAATGTAGGTTGGAATCTTCTCTGTAATTTCTATTCAAAGTTGCCTAGAATATTGAGAGGCCAAGTAAGTTGTCCAGGGTCACACTTAGTGTCAGAGGTGAGATTTGAACCCAGGTCTTCTGGATTCTGAGGTTGGTTTGATATGCACTCTAAACAAATGTACACACACACACACACACACACACACACACACACACACACACCTCTGAACCAACTAGGAAAACAAACAAATGAGAAAATCTTCAATGGATGATATGTTTTTCCTTGCTCTGATTTTCCATGTTTCTCTGTGCTTCTGATCTTTTATTTGACCCCTATGATTAAACCCCATGGTATACTCTCCTCACAAAGTTATACAGATAGCCATCTCCCGGCAGTTATCCCACAACTTGAGGGGGCAGGGGGGCTAGTGTCACAGGCTGCTCCCTGAACATGTGTTACCTTAGATGCTCATTGATGAAGCTTATGCCTTTAACCTTTCAAGGAAGTCCAGAGCTCATGAAAAAGTGAGAATTAACCCATTTGCCAGAAGTGAATGCATATTCCCTGATGGGATCTGAAAAGGTCATGAACCCAACAAATGAAGAGAATTCACTGGGGTGGATAGGAATTTCAGAGTTTCTTTGAAGCAAAGTAGTTTTGGTTGAATGCAAGAATAGTCTTAATATGGCCTTTAGGAGCCATGACTGGGTTAAAAGAGTTCTAATAATGTCCACTGTCTTACACTTTACCCAAGATTGATCATAGAATCCTCAAGAGTTCCATAAATGCGGTTGTATATACATGCCCAATATCCCACTAGCCACAATGGTCATATTAGGGACCTTAGTGTATGGGAAAAAATTTCAGGCATGCAGCTCTTGTGTTCACTAGCTTTCAAATCTGGAAGGATTTATTCTGAAGCAGAGCGGGTACTTTCTAAGATGACATACTACATCTAACCACAGACTTTAATAATTGATGAAGACCTCAATATCTATAATTGAGGACAGCAGGCCAAACTATAAGCTTGAATGAGGGTAAAGAAAGGTGAAAATAACCCTGGAAACCAATGTCGATTCCCTAATGGAAACAGATATGAAATTCTATCCTTTGGTAAGCTGTTTTAAAAAACTACTAAGATAAAAAAAATATAAGAAGACATCATTATATACGTGAGGCAGTTAGGTGTTAGTATGGATAGAGTACTGAATCTGGAACCAGGAAGGCTTAGGTTCCAATCTGACCCCAGATACTTACTAGTTATGTGACTCTGAAAAAGTCACCTAACCACTGTATGCCTCAGTTTCCTCATCTGTAATATGACACGTCTGAACTTAATGATTTCTAAGATCCCTCCAGCTCCATGATCTTATATGACAAAAATGTAAATGGGCACAAATATCTACTTCTTCTTACAAAGATTTTGCATATCAGCAACAGGTCTAAAACCCTCTTTTACCAAGTTTCATTTTTTTTTACATTTCTATCTTTTTCCAATTACATGTAACAGTAATTTTCAACAATCATTTTTATACATTTTCTCCCTCTCCCCTCCTGCTAACAGAAAAGAATATAACATAGGCTCTATATCTATAACCATGATAAACATAGATCCATATTAATCATGTTGTGAAAGAAGAAATCACATTCAAAAGAAAGAAAAAAGACCTAATTCATAAGACAACTTTTTTAAAAAAAAGTTAAATAGTAAGCTTGATCTGCATTTAAACGTCAGAGTTCCCTCTCTGGAAATGGATGTATTCTTCATCACGAGTCTTTTAGAATTGTCTTTGATTATTGTACTGCAGGAATGATCAAATTCATCATAGTTGAACATCACCCCCATGTTGCTATTAGTGTGAATAATCTTCTGGTTCTGCTCACTTCCCTCAGCAATAGTTGTTGCAAGTCTTTCCAGGTTCTTATGAATTCCTGTCCCTCATGATTTCTTATAGAACAACAGTGTTCCATCACATTCATATACAATAATTTATTCAGCCCCAAGTTTTTAATTGCCAATAATGAAAAGAATAATAAATTTCCTGAAAGTGCCCTTGCCTTTAAAATGGAATTTCTACCTATCTGAGCCTTACCTGGACTAGGAAAATGATCAGGAAATAAAAATTCGCAATTCTTCGAAATTGCTCAAAAAGATTCTTTGGAAGAAAATTCCAAATTGTGTACTGCAGGAAAAGAAGGAAGAAAAAGATTATTAGCCAAAAGAAAGCTTTGTTAAATCCATATTACCAAAGGCCAAAAAATCATAAAGTCACATTTTACTGAGTCCTTTCATCTCAAAACCATGCTAAAGTCCACAATTGAGACAAATCAGGATTCAAGAAAGGGATATGTACGATGCAGAACTTTAACTAAAGTGCGGGAAAGTGGGGCACTGTCCTAGAGCAATGATAACTCATCCCAGAGTGTGTTTCCTTCTCTTCCACCTTTATCCATCCCCAGTGGTGCCCAATCCTTCAGTGGTACAGAAACATCATTATGTCCTGGTGTGGATTTCTTCCCCCAAGCACAAAAATCCTTAACCACAGTGCTATATTAATCCAGTTAAATTTTTTAAATTCTCCTTATGAACTTAATCATTAACAAATGCAAACATTTCAATATACAAAGAAGATGGGGCAGCTAGGTGGCACAGTGGATAGAGCACTGGCCCTGGAGTCAGAAGTACCTGAGTTCAAATGCAGCCTCAGACACTTAATAATTACCCAGCTGTGTGGCCTTGGGTAAGCCACTTAACCCCATTGCCTTGCAAAAACCTAATATATATGTGTGTGTGTGTGTGTGTGTGTGTGTGTGTGTATATATATATATATACACACATATATATGTATATCCATGAAAAAGACATTAATACATTAATAAGAAAGTAGATTTTTGTAAATGGAGTCATGATTCACATCCAGCCACTATGAAAAAAATTTTGAATTAGTCCCAAAATGGAATATATCCATTAATCCTGCCAATACCACTAATAGGCCCATCACATATAAATCAAAGAAAGAGGAAGAGAATTTATGCACAAATTACTTACAGGAGCCCTTTCTGTGACAGCAATAAACTGGAAACAAAATAGGTGCCCAG
Organism: Macrotis lagotis; assembly: GCF_037893015.1. Lineage (NCBI taxonomy): Eukaryota > Metazoa > Chordata > Mammalia > Peramelemorphia > Peramelidae > Macrotis > Macrotis lagotis. Next base: position 34,780,554 of record NC_133666.1, read on the forward strand.
CAGGGCGTGAATGAATGAACAAATTACAGCATGTAAGGATGAATGTAATAGAACTACTGCACCATAGAAACAATGAACACGACAGATTCAGAGAAATATAGAAGATATAAATGAAGCATGTCTATCAATACTTTGTATTGATGCTATGTTTTCAAATAACTCCAGTTGTCCAATCAAACCATTGCCTCATCCTCCGTGGTTAGCCAATCCCTGGGATGAGAAGAGTTATCTCAGGCACTGCCGTTTTCTACCTTCTTTTGTGGTCCCTCATCTGCTTCTCAAAGCCTTGATGGTGCTCTCCAAGGTTCTAGCCTTGGCCCATAGTTGTTCTTTATACATGATGTCCCAAAAGTACTTTTAAGTACTAAAAGTAGTAAGTTTAGGAAAAAGGCCTTCTATCTTGGTGCTCATGTTACCCTACCCATAGCTTCAACAGTCGATTCTCTGCAGATGTCTCCCAAATCTGTATCCCTAACCAGGTCTTACTTCTTTTGAAGCCCCCCACACACACACGCACACACACACAAACACACACATGCACACAGACACAGAACTTTAAATGTCCCCAGCATATTCTACTCAAAATGTTACAGTCTCTGATGATTGAAATGATGGGGATAAGACCAGGGAAATTTTCAGCCCACTGTGATATAGCATCACCTAACCTTTCCAGTCTGAGTGTGTTAACTCTCCTTAATGCAATGAACCCTCCCAGTCGACTTGAACTATTTGTTGTCTACCTAACATGCCCTATCCTTTCCCACCTCCATGCCTTTGACCAAAGCCACTCTTTCTCAGCTTGATCATGACATTCTGAGATACCTTTTAAAGTCCACTGTCTCCATGAAGACTGCACTAATCCTTGCCAGTTCAGTAACAAACTCCTCTCTCACCTTGTACCTCTCTAGTATATTTACATAACACTGTATGTGACAATTATCTTTGTCTGGGTAGTGTCTCACCTAGGCAAGTGATTTGAGTGACACAGTTGACTTGAGGTCTAGATTCGTAGTAAAGACCTAAGTTGTCACCTTTCCTCATTTATGCATTATTTGACTAACCTAGCCTCCCAACTTCAGTTTCCTCATCTATAAAATAGGTTTAATAGTAATACCTACTTCACAGAGTTGTTCTGAAGAATAAATAAAATAGTATTTGGAAGGTGCTTTGCAAGCATTAAAAATGTATAAATATATAATCTATATAAATCAATAAAAATGTTATCTAATAATATAAATATTTTTTTAAATGTAAGTCTCATAAAGACAGGAATGTCATTTCTAACTCAAAACTCAGTTTCTCCTCCAACATCTAGCAGAATACTCTGCACACAGTAGGCAGCTAATAAATGTTTACTGATGGGTGAATGAATATTTTTAGAAGTAGCCAGAAACATAAGGCAAGGTCTGTTAAAATATCTGTGATCCATATACGCTAAGCCATACTAATCTGTACACTCACTGCCTTATATAGACGCCCTTATAGCCTAAGGGTAATTGCTAGAGCCTGCCACACTGGGTCACAGAGATCTATCAAAGCCTGACTAGGAGGTAACAACTTATTTAGGAATATTAACTTGATTTACTCCAGAGGCCAGGAGGAGCTGTGGCTTCCCCAAGTCTGGAGTAGAAGAGAATTGTTTGTTCAGGTATTCAGGTGCCAAACTACATGAAGGCAGAAGGATGGACTATATCACCCCTTCCAACTCCCTAGAAATAGGATGCCCATTCAAACTCTAAGTTCAACTACTGAGCTCAACCCATGAAGAAAGGTAAGAGTTCCATTAATGATATTTATGTATATACAGGTCAGCCCCAAAGAAGTATCCAATGAAAAAGTTACCTTTTCCGAATACCTTGGTAAAGACCAGCAATGAGAACAGAAAGCAATCATTATTAACCAAAAGGACTACAGTTACACTTGGATGGCCGTCACTTCAAACGGAAGCTGTACAACAGGAGAACATTCTAATTCAATTAGGTAAGTGGATTTGAAAAGCAGAGGACAGATGGTAATACAGTATATGGGCAATTACTGTTGATCTGGACACGACATGTTCATGGATAGCACATTAAAGGGAACAACAAGGGAACAACAAGGATCAGTCTTAAATATGCATTCTAAGGTAGAACCCATCTATAGTCACCTGGAAGCTGGCATATTTCTGGTCACCTCCAATAGAACTGCTGCAGTTGTACAAGATTCCTTTCCATGTATTTCCACATCAGGCTGAACTCCAAAATTGTGGTAACCATTCAGCATTTGGCTGTGTTAGCCTTTGATTCTCAACTAAGTAAAATTTTACCTGCTTTAAAACTAAATTGTTCAAATTCTCTCTGGAGGTCCCCTGAGCATATCAAAAAGAGAGACAATTTTATTGTTCCTGTCACTAACCACATTGTACATAATCTTCTCTGCTGACCAAATGATATTTGGTGGTTAATTTGGTCCTATCCTCACTGTGTATTTATAGCATACATATAAGGGGTACTAAGTCACAGAATTCTATAGTTGAAAAGGACCTCAGAGTCTACCTAGGGTAAGCCACATCTCCTCAAGAACCCCTTCTACAATACCTCCAAGCATGTGGACATCTAGTCTATTCGATAATCTCCAAAGAGAGAAAACCAATTCTGCTCTGAAGAAGTCCCTTCCATTTTGGGGAAGCTCTCATTGTGAGAAAGTTAATTTTTAAACCAAATGCTAGGATGGATAAAGCGGGAAACTATTAGAATGTTTTGAATATGATGAAGCAAGGTCAAATGTGCCTATTTCTTCTTACATGTGAATGTTGTTTCTTTCTCCATTCTCTAACCCTCCCTTTTCCAGACCATTCAGTTGGACCAAGAGACTTTTGGATGGCCTGGTCACCAGTTCCTTGACTCTCCTATTCAGTTTCTTTTGGCAACAGCCCAGCCTGTCAGTGTCCTTACTCACCATTTCAATAAAATCTGTTTGAACTCAGTTTGACCTGAAAACATATGATTATGGAAGAAGAGCTAGAAGAGAGCTTAGAAATTGATTACCTAGTCCTAGATGCTATATATAGGCCTGGAATCAGAAAGATCTAGGTTCGAATTCTGTCTCAGATACATACCAGCTATGTAATTGAGAACAAGTCACTTAATTTCTGTCTGCCTGTTTCCCTCAATTGTAAAATAGGGATAACAGGGGACAGCCAGGTGGTTCAGTGGATAAAACACTGATCCTGGAGCCAGGAAGACCTGAGTTTAAACCCGGTCTCCTATACTTGCCACTTACTGTGTGACCTTAGGCAACTCACTTAATCCTGCTTCTCTTGCATCCAAATCTGGTCACTGGATCCAGATGGCTCAAGAGGAGAAAGTGAGGCTGCTGACTTAGCACAGGACCCCCTCACTCAAATCCAACTCATATGCTTGTCATCATCACCTCCCTGATGTCATGGTCTTCTTTGAGAACAAAGGACGAACACCATCATCATCAAATATCACCAACCGCAGAAAGCTTTTCAGACTCCCAATTGTTTTCCCCCTTCCTAGAATATCTTGAACTTACTATGAACTTTTACAACGTCTTGTTCTCTGCCTGCTCTCTTGACTCTGGAAATGAACAGACGCTGATGGAAGGCTATGCCAGAATCAAACAGGTGCTAACTTGTTCTGGTGCTGTGTCACATGGATCTTTCTTTTCTCCTCAATTCAATGGCAAGGAGAGGGACTATTGTCTTCTATTTCTATTCTTCTCTACCATCCCCACAGTACAGAATACTGAGGGGATGTTCAATAAATACTTCTTTCTCAACAAAACTGTCATTCACATATGAATGAGGAAAGCTTTTCTATATTTAAAGAAAAACAATTCTGACCATTTCAATAAAATCTGTCTGTACCCAGTTTGACATGAAAACATAGGATTATGGAATAAGTGCTAGAAAGGAGTTTAGAAATTGATTGCCTAGTCCTAGATGCTAGGTATTGAAATGGATATAAGGCCTGGAATCAGGAGGATCTGAGTTTAATTCCTGTCTCAGATACATCTCATCTATGTTATTGATAGCAAGTCACCTAATTTCTGTCTGCCTGGTTCCTCAACTGTAAAATAGGAATAATAGGGGGCAGCTAGATGGCACAGGGGATAGAACACTGGACCTGGAGTCAGGAGGACCTGAGTTCAGTTTCAGATACTTGATACTTACTAGCTATGTGACTTTGGGCAAGTCATTTAATCTAAAAGCCTCACAACCCTCTCTCCCCTCCCTTCCTTCCTTCCTGCCACCAAAGAAAACAATACTTGTTTCTTTTGTCTCTTCCAACCCTCTCCCTTCATAGAAGAAGAAATGGAATCCCAGAACAAGGAAATGACTTATCCAGGGTCATGCAACTAGGTAGTAGATTGCAGAATTAGGATTTAAAACCAGGTTCTCTGATTTTCAAATCTATCAGACGCATGGGTCTCCTACAGGGATAGTTCTCCAGTTTCCCATCCAAAGTCAGGTGGAATATTTTAAAAGCCCTTTTCCTTTTAATTGAAATGTATCCAAAAGACTCAGTCATATATTCTTAAATCATTCAATTTTCTTTATTTTGTGAGTTTGCTTTTTAAAAGTAACCTTTTGGAATCTTCCTTAATTGCTAGTAGAACCAAATAACACAAATCACTGAGATAAGTAAAACAAAAAATTGTTCAGATAAGAAAAGTGTGACCTCAGGCAAGAGATGCAAATACTCCCTGGGAGCCTCAGATTCCTCCTCTGCAAAATGGGAGAGGAAGACAAGACAAGAGGAGAGGAACTCAAAGACCCCTCTAGCATGGACAGTTAGGCAGTGAATAAACATTAAGTACCTACCCCCTCCCCACCTTCCAGTGGGCTAAGTACTGGGGAGTAAAAATTAAAGGTCAAAGACAGTCCTTGCTCTCTGGGAGCTCACAATGTATAAAGCTCATTGAAATGTAATAATTTACAAAATAATAGTCTATGAAATGAATGAATCCTATTTAGAAGAGTAATAGGGAAAAAAGGAATGATATTCATGTTCTGAATGCATCAATTTAGGGCAAGTTTGTAAAAAGGAGGATGCCAAAAATATATCTCCCTTCAAGAGCACATTCAAAAAGTCTGACATCAGTGCCATCATAGAATATGGAACAAGCGTATCACAAGTAAAGATGAACATAATTGAAAAGAAATGAAATGTACCACCTAAAAGGTCTACTATGCATTCTGGGGAATTCATTTATAACCAAAATATCTCATTTCAATTAATTTCTTGGGGCTTCAGTTTCCAAAACTATAAAATGGACTATATGGTTGGACTATAAAAAAGCTAGGCAGACTCCTCTGACCCTCTGGGCACCATAGTGTGTTTGTAACCTCTAAGTGATCCTCATTTCTTCCCTCTACCTCAACTCCTATATTTCTATTAGTTTCTTAAGTTTTGATGCTTCTACCTACACCATAGCTCTCATGTCCATCTCCTTATTTGGAGTCACATAGCCATTTCCAGTCACTTCTCATCTCAACTGCTGCAACAGGTTCCTAATTGATCTTTCTTCCTACCCCAATTTCTCTCTCACTCAATCCATCTTCCAAAAAGAGTGCAAGTCACTCTCTTGCTCAGGAATCTTCAGGGACTCCCTATTACCTGTGAGATAAAACATAAACTACTTAGCATTTAAAGTCCAATTCACAGATTTCACATGACTCCTCTTCAGGCACTCTGTTCCAAACAAGCTGGCCTTATGGGCAAAATGACATTTCCCATGCCTTACTTTTCCATTCACAGGCTGTTTCCCAAAGCCTAAAATATTCTTCCTCCTTAGCCTTTTAGAATTCCTGCCTCCTTCTGACCCTCTGAAGAACAAAAATTCTTTGCAAAGAGGTACTATTTCACTTCTGGTTTTGAATTCCTTCAATCTAGAATGGCAGCTAGTAGACACACAAAAAGCCCTTAAATCCTACTGCACCAAAGTTAATTGAATCCATGAAAATATTCAGAAGAAATGGATGGAGGTCAGGGATAGAGAAAGTTGCATTGAATATTAGGAAGAATTCTCATCCATGAGAGCTATTCATGGCTAGACTGGAAAGTTTCAAAGTGATGGTCTGATCACTACTTCCATATATTCTGTCATAGGGGTTTCATTATAGACAAAGGTTTAAACTAGGTCCCTTTCTACATTCCCCTTCCATGTAAAGGCTCTAATTCTCTGATTTTATTTTAGTTTCAAGAAAGGTCCTACAATATTAACTAATCATATCCAGTAAAGATATTTCCCATTGAAATACTAAAAATGATTGGGGGAGGAGAGATATAAATGATATAAGCAATTCTAATGTAGGAGAATGGGCATTATAAGGAACCATGGGAAAACACAAATAATGGAGAGTTATTCATTTAAGGGAACAGGATATTTAATCCCAGTCAATGATGTCAAGAGAATGGAGGAAAGCCCTGAAGACCCCCAGCTCCCTGAGGAGAACTTAAGGGACAAAAGTCCCACTGAATAGACAGGTGAAGATGCATCACTGCAAGAAAAGTTACCATAAAGAGAGTACAGATCCATTGGACTCCTTGATCAAGTATTATCAGTCAAATGTTCATTTGGCTTATACTCCACCCAACTGATGACTGAATGGGTGCATCCCAGAAGCCTGTTTCCATCCCTATACCAAAAGCAAGAATGGATCACTTCCTTTTACATTTGTCACCTTCCCTCTTAGAAATTAAAGTTAGCAAAAGGCAGGTAATAAGGGTGGCATTTTCAACCATCTAACCATAAGTAATTTTCTGAGTGACAGAGATTGAGGGCAAGGAAAGTCTAGTCATTTTCCCTTTGAAGATTCTGATCCAAGATAATCAATCATCGAATACCTGATGCACCAGTCCTTCCACACCTAAGACTACTGAACCTGACATTGAGAAGTCCTTCTTTCCAGGAGAGTGGGTTTGAGTCAGCTGATTCTTATTCCATTTAAGGGCAGCAAAGAGGAGGATCAGAACTACAGACTAAGACATACACAGAAGAAGGAAAAAGTAATGAAAGATGAAGATCTTAACAGGGTGCACCAAGTTTTTCTACAAAGGAGGGGGTTTTCCAAGTTTCTCTACCAGCTGCAAAATTCTGGTGGTTTCCAGGGGCCCCTGTAGAGTCCCTCAAAGGAGTTCAGGCTGCCAATGACAAGTTTTTCTAATGAAATTATGTGTTCCAGGGGAGAGAAAAAAACCCGAGGATTTTATAAGCAAATAAAAAATTTTAAAGTAGGTCAAATTGTTTATCCTTCAGTGTTCCCTGCTTTAACAAGCCCTATTCCCAGAGTTATAGTGACATCACTGATGGTATTTGTGAATAAACAAAAAAGGATCCCAATTTTTTTTAAATCATTGAATGAAGTGGGTGGGTGGGGGGAAAATCAATGCTTTCCATTAAGAAGGTAAAGAACAGAGTCTACTTTATTTAAAATATCTATTGCTTCAATTAGTGGCTCTGGACCAAAAGCAAAACAAAAACACACACACAAAAACTCCCAAAAAACAAAGAGAAAAAAAGCAATCAATGGGAGGGCGAGGGCAGCCAGGTCATGGAATTGGCAGCTTGAGGTATGAAACTTTTCGTCTATACTGAATGGGGCCCTACACTCAGATCTACCAGTAGAGACTCCCAATTTACTTCAGGTTTCTGTAAGAGGGAAAAATGGCCCTCTTCCACACCATTACACATAATAGATGTGAGAGAGACTGGATACACTAGGAAGTCCTAAAGAAATGTATTCATTCACTCATTCATTCAACAACTCAAGCAAAACTTTCTATATGAAGATCTATTAGTGCCCTCCCCATTTGCATTTATTTGTATTTATTCTCTGTACAATTCTATTGCATTTATTCTCTTTATACTTCTATTATATTTATTCTCTGAAAATTTCTATATGGACATGTTGTCTACCCTGGTAGAATTAGGCTCAGAGATTGTTTTATTTCTTTCTTCTGGTATGCCCAACACCTAGTACAATACTGGCAAAAAGTAGGTGCTTAATAAATATTTGTTAACTGATTGAGCTCCTATGGTAAGTATATTTCCTCACTATGAAATCCATTTGAGTCAACATGAATTAAGCACCTACTATGAGCCCAATACATGCAAATACAAAGACTAAATGAAAACCTGTCTCTTCCCTCAAATTGCTTATAATCTACCAAGGAGGTCCAATATTTTCAGAATTAAGTACAAAGATAATTGGAAAATAAGCAAGCACTAATGACTGAGGGGATTGGGAAAGACTTTCTGTTCATGGAAAGGGCCTCCAAGCTGAATGAACGTTGAGGGAAGATTGGAATCCTGAGATGGAGACAGTCATGTAGATCATGAAGGTGTGGGATTTTTGTTGACATGAACAGTCTCTCAAAGGGACCAATGAAACACCAAATAAGGTTAATGACTCCTGATCTATATTAAAGAAACACATGCTTAAAGAGAATTTCCCCATTCTTTTTTCAATTTTCTCTCTCTGTGTCACACACACACACACACACAAATATACCTCTCAGGGGTGTGATTTAATTGGCATAGAAAACTATCATTGAGGAAATTCCTCCTAACTATGAACATCTGCATCTTCTAGAGAACCACAGGGTCCTGGTGTTAGGTATCTGAGATGGGACTCAAAACTGATTCTGAAGTTGCTTCTCTCTTTCCTTTGTCCTTAATCTCCACATTTTACAGATGCAAAAGTTAAGACTAAGAGAACTTGAAGGTTACATGGTTAAGTGGCAGAGGGAGCACTTCAAGCCAAGTGTCATGAGGCCAAGTCTTATGTCTATGCATAACTGGGCCACCTAGTCTCCTAAAACCAGGGATGCATTGGTGCCAGTTCACTTGAGAGAACCAACGAATATTTTCAGGGTGAAAATTTATATTTTGGAAATCAACAAACCCTACCAATCAGGGTTTGATTTCTTGTTTGAGTATCTAAAGAAAGTAAAGGAGAAAATGATAATAAGGCAGGTTAAACTTAAAAGTCTACTTTGCATTTTACTAAGCATTCCAAAACATCACTGCCTAAAATGCATAATAGAAATGTTTTACTTCCTTCAGTTCTCTCAGCCCAAACTGCTTGCTTTATATAATAAGATTGCTTCTTAATTGGCATAAGAGTTCATTAACCTCCTTATTTCTTAAAAAAAATAAAAATATAAAATTTTAAAACCTGCATAAATGAAACAATAAATCCAAACAAAAATCAATACCATTTCTATTGAGTAATACAAAATCCTTAGTCCTGCAAGGTCTCCTTCCAAGTTGGATCTTATGCCAAGTCAGGCCAAGGCTTGGGGCCCCTTCTTTTATCCATGGTTTTCTTCCACAAGAAAGGCAAAGTTTTTCTGTTTCCAGACCTGTCTGTCTCAGGATCATTGTTTTATCACCTATGCCCAGAGGATAAAACATGTGCCTCAATGACCAGGCTACTAAACTGTGGAAACATTCACCCTTCCATCACCCCTCACAAAAAGTCCTTGAGTTACATTATACTACTTAAAGAGTTGATTGAAGAGAGTTAGCTGAAAGTTGTTATTCACTTTTCACTGATGCAGTTTCCTGGAGAACTTTCCATAACTGCAGAAAAGGACAAATGAACCAACTGTACTCCAATTTCCGTGCTAAATTAATAAATATTTGATGGTGGAAGAGTGCAGTGGGTGGTAGATTAAAATTCACGCCATGGAGTAATGAGTTTGTACCCCTGGCCACTTCAGATAAATATGTGGCTCAACAATGAAAGACCATGGATGTAGTTAAGTGGTCCTTCTGACATAGGACAGCAGAAAGCACAAAAGGATCATGCAAGGCTTGCTGCAGCATTTCAAAGTGCCATGGATTTCCTGGGAAGGGATCAGGGGATAGGCTCAGTATTCTGAAGGGAATACAGAGTCTGATTCAGCCTTGTCCTTACAATGAAAAGGGAAAATTCTATTTAAAATAACTAAAAAAGGGAAAAAAAAGCAATCTGGGAGTCAACCTACTAAGACACATTGAAGGTTTATATAATACAATTGCAAATAAAAAATAAGCTAAATAATTGGAGAGGTAATCATTGATCTTGGTTAGGTAGCATCAATATAATAAAAATGCCAATAGGGGCAGCTAGGTGGTGCAGTGGACAGTACATCAGCCCTGGAGTCAGGAGGAGCCCAGTTCAAACCAAACCTTAGACACGTAATAATTACTTAACTGTGTGACCTTGGGCAAGTCACTTAACCCTACTGTCCTGCATAAAAATTAAAAAAAAGTCAAATTTAGAAAAAAATGACAAAACTATCTAAATTAATTTACATATTTAGTGTTATATCAAACCATGGATGATTTTATATAGCTCAAAATGATAAAATTCATTTGAAAGAAGAGAAAGGTCTAGAAACTGAAGAAAAATAATGAAAAAGGAGGAATGAACTCAAACTATACTCTAAAGCAGTAATCGTCCAAAATGTATACACACACACACACACACACACACTCATATAGTGAAGGCAACCACCAAAAAAAACCCACTTCCTTGTATCTACTTTCACTTACCAATAAAACTGATGCTGAACAGAAATTCTAACCTATACCAAAATACAAAGAAGAATAACCCTGTATCCTATCATCTGTCTAGAAGGTAAAAACAAACTAGACAATAATCTAATAACTTTCACTACTTTGCATCCACAGTCATGTAGAACCTGACAATTGTACACTTAAACACTCAGGAAAAAGTTTATTTCTTTCAGAAACACAATGCTCCACAGTGGCCCAGGAGGAAACAGAAGCAAGAGCCTTAAGTGCAGTGAGACTGATTTGCTTTTGGATTCGGAATTCTTTTTTTTTTCCAGGTGGATTCGGAATTCTAGCAGAAATCCCTGGAGATTAAGTGTTGTTTTTTAAAAAAACTGTTTTATTACAGACTTAACTATCATCAAATAGAATTAAATAAGCAATAAATTCCTCCCCACAAAACTTTTAGGCACAGCCAAAATGAATGATCAGAGTGTTAGTCATTTGGGAATAGGTATAATGATATCTTTTAGCTTGTTTTCTCATCCCCCATCCAATTTCTGGCCCCTTCCATCCACATATTCAAACTTCAAAGCCCTTCCTCTCAGTCTTTTAGTACATCACAGATACCAAAGTGGTGCTTGGCTGTCAGTATGGTACCTCTCCTTGACCAGCCCACTCCCTTTGCTGATCAAGAATATCCATCATTATATCTTTGGAGACACTTCTCATTCAGAAATCCTTGTTGGAGCTTCCCAGTAGATTTCTTATACCCACGATGCCTTTCCATTGTCCTTTCAATTTTCATGTTGCTTCTTCTAAGATCACACGATTTCAGTTAGGCAGGCAGTCAACCAACATTTATTAAGTACTTTCTAGGTGTGAGGGCCTGTATTAAGTTCTAAGGAATACAAGCAAAGGCAAAAACACATTCCCTGCATTTAGTTTCTTCCATTAGTCTGACATTCTAATGGGGAAAACAACATGCAAATAACTATGAATGTATAAGATATATGCAGTATAAATGGAAAGCAATTTCAAAAGGAAGATGAGGGGGGTGACAAGAGACAGGCTGGCTCTAAATCTGAGGCGTATTTGAGCTTGAAGGAAGCCTGGGAATTGAGAAGAAAGAAGAAAGGAGAGAATTCTAAGTATGGGAGACTACAGCCCGTGAAAAGTCAATGTCATTAAATGAAGTGTTTTGTGCAAAAAGCAGCAAGTAAGATCCTGTGCAGCTGGACCATCTAGAGAGCATGGAAGAAAGAATGCTGAAAGAAGACCAAGTTGGGAAATTTCAATTAGAAGATTACCTGGAGGTAATAAGGAGCCCTAGAGTTGGGGGAAGGGGAGAAGAGAGGGCACATTGTCAGATTTGCACTTTAGGAAAATCACTTTTTTTCATTACTTGTAACCATGAAAATTAACAGGAAAATACCAATGTTGACTCATGTTTTGGCAGCACAGAGTAGCTTGGGGCCAAGTGCCCAAATAGCATCTAAGTCATTCTCTCTGTCCTGCTCCCTCATTTTCCATCTGCACAGCCAGTCCCAAGATAGAGGTATTGAGGACCAATAGAGAGAGACCCACTAACCTGCTTGTCAAAATAAGGGTTTTTCCTGCATTTGAGTTGCCACGGACCTCACTGAGGAGGCCCTGAAATTTTGCAGGGCAATCAGTCCAATGTTAACCAAAAACAAGAACATGTGGAAAACCTTAATGCTCTTCTATTTGGACCTGGTGGAGGACCTGATAATAACAGTTGATATTTCTATAGTGCCTTAAGGTTCACAGCATGCTTTACAGAATATGCTCCATTTGATCTTCAGAACAACTCTGGAATGTAGGTACTATAATTATCCTCATTTTACAGATTAAAAGAACAAAGACTTAGAAACATCAAGCCACTTATCCAGGCTGCACATGCATCTTTTAAAAGTATCTACAGGGGCAGCTAGGTGGCACAGTAGATAAAGCACCAGACCTGGAGTCAGGAGGACCTGAGTTCAAATCCGGCCTTTGAACCCAGGTCTTCTTGATTGCAGATTCAACATTCTATCTACAATGATAAGGTACATCAGCAAGATACTGGGAAAAACACTCTTAGAGCACAACTTTCCATGCTTTACACTTTACCTGAGGCAGTTTCTCAAAGGATCAATCGACAAGTAGCTCTATTTTGGTATTTTTCATGGAATCGTGCTTAACCTTAATATGGAAGACATTTTGTTGGAGGAGAATCCCAAGTGCTTTGCTCTACCAAGGGAAATGCGTTCTGATGATCCAGAAACACACCATGACCCCAGTCACACAGACCATGCCCCACACTTGGAATGTTCTCCCTCATCCCTTCTTCTTGTCTCTTAGTTTCTGGATCTTTTTCATTCTCCACCTTTTCCTTTAGACTTCCTCATCCTGTCCCCTTTCTCCACCTTTTCAGTTTCCTGTTCAGGTTGCCTTCCTCTACTAGATTGTAAGCTTCTTGAGGCACGGACAGTCCTTTTTGTATTTTTATCTTCACTGCTTGGCATGGTACCATGTTAGGGGAACAGTTCCACTTCACACCTATTAGTTACCCTTCTTTTCCTTTTGCCTAAATAAGCCACAAAATTCTGTAAACATAACTCTAAGCTTGATCGCTTTTCTCCTGCGTTTTGCTGTTTTCTAGAACTATCCTGCTCTTGTTACCTTCCTTCAAAACATTTTGCAAGAGCTCATTTAGTATCAACCACATGACCAATCCATCATGGTCTCAACTCTACCAAATGCAGCCTGAACTAGATTATAATGTAACTGGGAAATATATACCAAAGTAAATTAAAATACAGTAAAAAGAAAGAAAAGATTACATTTTAAAACAGAGTCAATCTATGGCCTATTAGGGAAAAATCCTTATGTACTGATTAGCAGCCCCTATTTTGATTTGAATTTGGCACTATTACTCTAAACCACTATCACTATTGACTTCCATTTCTCTCTGCTTGACAAGGAGATTGGCTATCTGTTGTCTAAGGAGGCCTCTGGGGTCCACTGGCAACTATTTTAGATTGTTTAAATTCCTTTATGAGGTAGTGCCCACCAGAGCCAACATCTTTCCTTTTTATCCATTTCCATTTTTCAAAATCAGCAGCTAGTTAAAATGGGTATGCTTGGAGTATTCCAATTGCCAATAGAATTTTTCATCTTTAACCTTTCTTCTAATTTGGTATTGATCCTGACCTTTGTTCTCGACAGTTCACAGCCTGACTGCACACAGACAGCTGCTTTGGAAATGATCCTCATATCAAGTAACCAGTTGTTTCCTGTCTAATGAGATATGGTTAATTTAATTCCTTCTGATAATATTCAGTGTGCTCTTCTTGAGGAAAATACTGTAACATGAAAAGACTTCTAAAAATGGATGCAGAACATAGCAAGTAGAATAATTTACAGGGCGAAAGTAAACGTAAATAATTTTAAAACTGTTTTCAATGAACAAACATGTATTTTCTCTCCCTTCCACCTTCCACCTCCCAACTGAAAAAAAAAAAGGAAAACCTTGTAACAAATATCCTTCCACCTCCCACCTCCCACCTCCCAGCTGAAAAAAAGAAATCATCGTAACAAAAACTTAGAATCAAGCCAAACAAATTCCTGTATTGACCTTGGTCAGAAATCTAAGTCTCATTCTGCACCTTGAGTCTATCACCACTGTCAGGAAACAGGGGGAATGTTTCATCATCATACAATAATAATGCACATTATTAAAGAAAAAAACACTGGAAGGTAGCTGAAGTCAGATGCTAAATGCAATGGTCAATCTTGATTCCAAAAACCAGATGATGAAAGGCATTCTTTCCTCTTGATAGATAGGTGGGGGGCAACGAGTATGGAATAAAACATATACTTTTACTGTGTTGAACAATTTTGCTCAATTAGCTTTCTTTATATAGAAGAAGACTCAGTAGGGCCGGAAGGTATGACTTGCATGATGTAAAATACAAAAAAAAAAAAATCAAGAAAATAACTTTTTATTAATAATGATATAAAGATATGAGGTTCCAAAGAGTATATATTAAGAGCTTTGATGAAATCTAAAAATGTGGTGTTTTTTGCCCTACTCACCTGTCCCTTAGACTGAAGTCAGCTAGGCAAAGTAAATGATGACTTTCCTTGGAGGGCCTTGTCAAATTCTATAGAGAATTTCTTTAATTTTTCAAACTCTGCCACAGATATTAGTGCATCTATTACACTTCTGTCCATGGTGCTCAGTTGGCTTGCATTCAACATGAACTTGGCAAGGCTAGTTGACTAAACGTCTCAGAAAATGCCACTGCTAGTAGCTTTTAAATGATTGATGAAATCAACTCCAACACTTACTTTATTCATTCCTCTGGTTACATTTACACTGAGTATGTCAATATGAATGTGGTTTAATTCCTCACGTGGGTGGATCAGCTTACTGGTCAGGGGGCCAAGATTGTACATGGAGGCTGCCAACAATTATGCTGCTGTTTATAGATGTTGGAAAATCTGTGATTCTTAGCACCCTATGCCATCATTAGTGTAAGTATTAGGAGACGTTCTGTGATTTGATATTTTATAGTTGTTTATCTTATCATTAATGACAATAATAATAATAACGGCTTTTATACAGCTTTGAAGAGCTGCAAAGTACTCTACGCAAATTATAGCTTTTGATCATTTCACTCTGGTAAGGGAATTCATTTCCTAGTGGTCAAACTTCTAACGGTAGGCCACTTTATAGTTACCTAGAAGAGTCCTTGGAAAGCATAAGCTCATAGAATTATAGATTTAAGAGAAGAAACCTCAGACACCATCAAGTATATCCCTCTCATTGTACAGAGGAGGAAACTGAGGATTGGGGAATAACATAAATTGGAAAGCACCTCACAGGTCATGTAGTTCAGCATTTATATCATGTATCAGAGCCTTGATCTAGAGTGTGAAGGGTGCTTAGGAGCCATTTGTCCAATCCCCTCCTTTTACAGATGAGGAAATGGAAACCCAGGGAATTCAAGAGACAAGACCAGAATCACACAGTAAGTGACTGAGGAAGGATTTGAACCCAGCTCCTCTTCATCATAGGTTCACCACTTTCTCCAGTCTCTCACTTTCTGTCAGTGCCCATCAATGGGCCCTCCTCTAAGGAAACTTTCAAAGTGTCAGACATGTCACTTCCTGACCATGAAGACACCTTTGCAATCAGAGAAAAATTCTAATGGTAATTGCAGTCAAAGATATTTATATGAAAACACACCAGCCACAGTCTTCAAGTCTCAGATGAAGCACAAGTCATCTGAAAAAAAATCTGGGTCCATGATTTCATCATTATAGGAAATTCCCAGCAAGGAATCTTCTTCCACTGAGTTAGATTAGCACTTATTATCTTAGAGGATTGCCTGGGGGACTGAAGGGGTAAGTCACTTGCCCAAGGTCACACAGTTAATATACCTGAGGCAGGATTGGAATCTGATATTCCAGACAGACTCTGAAATCAATCCTTCAGCAGTCACATCATGATGTTACTTAACTGATTACAAAATAAATCTCTCTGTTCTATAGACATCAGAATTTTCTAGCTTTAAAATGTGTTTTTGCTTTCTTTGAATTCAGATTTTCTTATCTCTTTTTATCTCCAAGATTCATTTTTTTTGCAAGGCAAATGGGGTTAAGTGGCTTGCCCAAGGCCACACAGTTGGGTAATTATTAAATGCCTGAGGCCAAATTTGAACCCAGGTACTCCTGACTCCAGGGCCAGTGCTCTATCCACTGCACCACCTAGCTACCCCCAACATTCATTTTTTTAAAAATGTTGAGTTCCAAATCTTCTCCCTCTCTTCTTGTCCCTCTCCTCCACTAATTGAAAAGGCAAGCAATATATAAATTATACATGTGAAGTCATGCAAAAAAAATGTGCTTTTACAAAGAACAATATTACAAAGAATCTCATTACAATATTCTATCTCCCATCTCTTAGCAAGGTAAATCTCAAACTTATCTAGTATATCAGGAATCTCAGTCCTGCAACATTTTTCATCTCCCTGATTTTATTGTGAAATATGGGATGGAGGGAGCAAGACATAGATCAATATTTTAAGATGCCAGGAGGGACACTAAGAAGGGATATCTTCGGTGGAGGGAAGATAATTCTCTACAACCCAGTTGTACAAATAAGCTGATTTGCCAGCTAGATAGATAGTTACAAAAATATTCCAGTGGGAAAAAGAATCTTTGCATCCAATTTTGACTGATACTAAGGGTATGTAGGGAATTAACAGACACATAAAACCAGGAGCCACTTCCCATTGGATGAGTGGTTAAAAGATAGCAGTAATAGTTCCTAAAAAACTGCACACTATTAATAACTATCTAAGAGACTGCTCCAAATCACTAAAAGCAAAATGCAAATAAAAACAACTAAGATTTTTACCTCATACCCAGCAAATTGTCAAAGATGACAAACAAGGTCAAATCAATGTTGGAGGGGCTGTGGAAAAACAGGCAGATTAATATACTTTTGGTGGAGCTGGGAACTAATCCAACCACTCTGCTAAGTAATTTAGAGTTATACTAAGACAGTGACCAAAACGTTCAGACCCTTCAACCCAGAGATCCCAATTCTAGGCAACTGTGCCACAGAGATTAAGGACAGGAAGAAAAGTCTTACAGACATCCAAAATTTTCATAGCAACAGCCCATTGATTGCAGGAATGGTTAAACAATCACACTATATGAATATAATTTGATATTGCTACTCCATAAAGAAATGAGGAATAAAAATAAAAAGAAATGAGGAATATGAAGAATTTTAAGAACCATGAAAAGGCTTCTATGAATTGATCCACAGCAAATGAAGCAGAAACAGTAAAACAATACAAATGCTGACTATAACAATGTAAACAAGAAAAAATAAAAACATTACAAAAAGCCATATGGTAACAATGACCAAGTTTGAACCCAGAGAGGGGAGAGACGATTGGAAGGTGAAATATTGTATATATACTTTCAGACATCTTTAACATATTAACTGATTTTGCTGAGTTGCATTTTTTTCTCTTTTGTTCTGAAGCTTTGTTACAAAGGATGGATTTTTGGACAGGTAAGAGGTAAGGGATATTTGGAAAATGAGGTAAGCTAAAAATTACAGTTAAATGACCAATGATCTCATTAATGGCAAGTTCCATCCCACAATATGCAATTTATTAATAAAGTTCTAAAATGTCATTTACATGCTATCACATCAACCATCATCAAGTAGTGTACTAAGTACTGTACTAAGCCCTGAACCTACAAATACAAAGAAGGAAATAATTCCTACACTCAGAGGACTTACATTTTAATGAAGGGCATAACAAGTATATGTAAAAATATATATTCAATATAAATTGAATAAATACAAATATATACAAAGTAACTAAATAAAAAGTAATATTTGGGAGGGAGTTGGGGGATCAGAAAGGTTTCATGCAGAAGATGCTTAAGCAGCATCTGAAGAGAAGAGAGAGATTCTGAGACAGAGATAAGAATTCCCTCTAAGCACAGGATATGGCCTTTGAAAAGGTGGGGGGTTGTGTGGAAAAAAAAACAGAAAATCAGTTTGGTTAGAATACAGAGTATAGGAAGGTTGGTGCCAGCTGGTGAAGGGCTTTAACAACTAAATGGGAGTATTTTTATTTTTAGCCTAGAGGCAACAGGCAGTCACTGCAGTTGGCTCAATGTAAGAGTTGCACGATCAGATTTACACTTAAGGAAAATGGCTTTGGAAACAGTGTGGAGAATCCACAGAAGAGGAAAGAAATTATTGTAATAATCTAAGTGAGAGACTATGAGAACTTAAATTAATCTGGTAGGTGAGTAAATGGAAAGAAGAGGCCAGATGTAGAACGTGTTGGGAACTGCCTAGCCTTGTGGGATAAGGGGGAATATGGAGGCTAGGAGAAGGACAAGTTAGAAAACCAGGAAATTGGGAGGACAGTGATGCCTTCTACAGAAATGGGGAAGCTTGGAAGAAGGGAGTGGCTGGACTTAAAGAAGATCTCTGTTGTCAGAAGTTTGAGATTTGAGCTATCTTGGAATATGCAGTTTGAAATATCCAGTAGACAAATAATGATGGGAGACTGAGGCTCAAGAGGGAGACAGATTGGATATAGGTGGGTTTCTGTAGAAAAGATAAGCAAACCCACAGTAGCTGATAAGGTTATCAAGAGAGATGGAGAGAGGAAAAGGCCAAGGCCTGGAGAATCTCCACAGTCTGGAGGCATAATGTGAATGATGAGTCAGCAAAGGTCATTCAGGCAAAAAGAGAGTAATGTGATGAAAATCGGGAGAGAATATCAAGGAGGGCATGGTCAATTGTAGTAGATAGTTGAAAAGAATGAGAACTACGAAAAGACCATCATATTTGGGAATTAAGAATTCATTGGTAACTTTGGAGAAAGCAATTTCAGTTGAGTGATGAAGTTAGAAGCCAAACTGCCAAGGGTTGAGGAGTAAGTGAAAGGACAGGAAGCCCAGAAAACTTTTTTTCTTGGGAGTCTGGCTGAGAAAGGAAGAGGAGATATAAGACAACTGGAGAAGATAGTAGGGTCTAGTAAAGGTTTTTTATGGAAGAGAAGTGACATGGGTTTGATTGAAGGCAAAAGAGAAGAAAAGGTTAGATAGAAGTTGAAGACTCAAGTGAGAGGGGATGATTGAGTATGCATTATAATGCTGAAGAGAAGAAGGATGGGAACAAGCACACATGGCCTTGGCAGGGAGAAGGGCCACCCCTTTGTCAGAGCCTGGGGGAATTGAAATCTTATACCAACCATCTCATAGTACATGAGGAAAGATTTGGTGAATAAATCAACTTTCATTTATATCACAATTTCAAAGCTGACTCAAGAATTTATAACTCTCAATAGGGGCTCTGAGCCAAAAAAAATCGAGGATACCAAATAGGCCTTCATCTTTAAACATGACAATGTGATAAGATTCAAGAAGGGGAAAAATGTACCTTCCATTTGAGTGCTTATGACTAAATCAGAAAAGGAAAAGGGAGAAAGGGAGGGAGAGCAGAATTCATTTAAGAATAGTGAGCTTTTTCAAGTCAGGATTATTACAAAGGCTTGGCACCAAGAGAAATTCTGCATAAGGTGGAATTTTCCAAGTTTATGTGGATTGTAAGAATATTAAGAAAGAATTTATATAAAGAGAGAGAAACAAGTCCCTCTCCTCAAAAGCACAAAAAAAATACAAATATACGGTCAGGTTCACTAGACAAAAAAGTCTCAGAAATGAATGAAATTAACTCACCTTGGAGGAGACAATCCGATTATCGCAAAACTTTTCTTCAACATATGCACCTGTTTCTGAAGTTTCACAGTGGCCAATGTGGATGGTTCGAGTGCCAACTCGCTGTTCTTCCCCTCCGCACTAAGCAACAGAAGAAAAAAATGTGGTTAAGTCTTTCATAATATATTTTCACATTGACTGAGCTAAGGTATTGGATCTTTGCATTTTGCTCTGGTCACTGGTTTTTGGTAGTTCCTTTTTTGGGATGGGGTGCACAGGGTGAAATGTTTGACTTTTTTTCAAAGATAATTCAAAATCTTCTCAAATCTCAGTCACTGATGTAAGAATGTCAAGTAAAATAAAATAGAAAGCTCTGGTGTTGGTTTTTCAAGTGTTTACCCTGAACCAATGGTTCAGCAACCTCTTCTGATGCAAACAGACTTGAGCACATAAATGGATTTGGGATCTCACTGATATGGGTGCACAAATAGCTCAGGATCTATCTATGTTTACCCAACCAGTGTGTTATTCATCCTTGTTATCTCATTTGTGCACCCCAATGGGACCTAGCCAGGGTACCAGGAATCTTTTTCCTGCAGTGAGGATAACCACCTTTACTGCTTCCCTTATTCTGTGACCAGTACATCTTGGGTGTGCATTCTGGTTCCACATTACAATTAAATGAGTTAAATTTCAGTCTACGACCCATCAGTCATTTCCTCTTCGGTTAGTTTTTCCGCTTGGCCATGGGGGGGAAAAAAATCAAACTGCATATAGCCCCTTTAATTTGAAGGTAGATTACATTGAAGATATACGAATATGCCAATATATCTTTTGACTTAAGTGAGTACATGAACAATTCTCCTTCAGTGATGAAGACTGCAACCCATCTATGTCTCCTCATCCTAGGTAATTCCTTGTCAAAGCCCTCTAACAAGTTCAAATTGGAGATTCACCCAATGCATTGTACTCCTTCCTCACTTTTTAAAAAATTGTTTGGTTTTTTTGGAGGTAATCAGGATTAAGTGACTTGTTGAGGGTCACACAGTTAATAAATATTTGAGATCAGATTGGAATTCAGGTCCTCCTGACTCCAGGACTAGTGCTTTATTCACTATAGCACTTAGCTACCCTTGGCCTTCCTCACTCTTTCTCTTCACCAACTACCTTGCTTCCTCAATAAAATTCGGAGCTAGGGCCCTCTTCTCCCCAATGGTAATTTCCTTCTTGACACCACCATTTTGGGAAGGACCCCAGCCATGCTTCATTTCCCGCTTGCCTCAATTCTCACCAGACTCTACTTTCTTCTAGTTACTACTCTTGCTGTTCCCACCAGAAGTATTCTTTTTCTTCTTCCCCAGTTTCTAATACCTCGTAATATAGTTTCTTCTCTCCTTATAATGTAATTTCCTTGGAGACAGAACTATCCAGTGTCCTTGCATTTATATCCCCAGTATCTCTCTCTCTCTCTCTCTCTCTCTCTCTCTCTCTCTCTCTCTCTCTCTCTCTCTCTCTCTCTCTCTCCATCTACCTACTTATCTCTCTCTCTCTCTATCTACCTGACTATTTAACTGTCGCTCTACCTATCTGTCTATTTATCACTTCACTCTCTCAGTCTCTAACTGTCCATTTATCTCTCTATTTGACTCTATCTCTCTCAGTCTGTCTCTTTTCATCTCTATCTCTATCTATCTAGAGGATACCAATGGAGTACCTAGATTATCCATCAGGCATACCTTGCTTTTATGACATAACCGGACCATTTCTATTTTTGCTCATCTATTTCCTGGATGACATCTTTTACACTGTTTCTTCTTCATCACTCCTTACTTGAATTGCATTTTAGCTTGCCTGCTCACATCCACCAAGCACCTCTCCATGACCCTTTAGGGAATCCTCAATTTAAATTCTTCAGAAACTATAAGGTCCCAAGACTAGTAGCTCCACACCACCAGAAGACTATTCATATTGATTAGTGCTGAGGAAAACCTTGTCACAAACTTTACCCCTGATGGACAGTAAAAGAAGCAATTATTTCCAAGCCCATGAGCACTGCCTACTTAGGAAGCTACTACTAGAAAAGAAATAATCCTATCCTTATTAATGGAGCAATCAAATGCTTCTCCAAAGAAACCATTATAATTCGTAGGCTTTGAAGGAAGGCAATCCTAAGGGGATCAATCACAGTCCATTGTGTTTCATCTCTCTTTGAAAGCACCTTTCTCTGATTTCTTTCTCATGTTTTTAAATCAAGCTTGTTTTTTATAAACTTGAGAAAAAAACCCACAGACCTGGGCATCTGGAGACTAGGGGTCTATTCTTAGCTTAGATACTGATCTCCACTGGGGCTTTGTTCAACTCTCTCCTCATACATTGGGATGAGGCTACATTTTGCTCAAGGGTTGCAGCAAGTTGTTGAGAAAGATTGACAATGAGGGGAATACAAGTCCTTGAGTCCAAGGATCTGGGTTCAAGCTTTGTCATTTATTTCCAACTGTGTGAGCTTCAATAAATCATGAGACCTCTTTGATTTTTAGTTCTCCCATCTATAAAATTGGGGGAGGGGAGAATCTACAAGATAGCTTCTAAGATCCCTTCTAGCCCTAAATTCTGTAATGCCAGCATAATACCCAAGGTACTATATTAATTAATTAGTGGTGATGGTGATGATGACGACAACTAGGATTTATATAGCTCTTCATGGGCAGCTAGGTGGCACTGTAGTGGTTAGAGAGACAGACCTGGAATCAGGAAGACCTGAGTTCAAATGAGAACTCAAAATACTTACTAGCTATGTGATGCTGAGCAAGTTACTTCATCCTGCTTGCCTCAGTTTCCTTGTCTATAAAATGAGCTGGAGAAGAAAATGGCAAACTACTCCAGTATCTTTGCCAAGAAAACCTCAAATACAGTCATGAAGAGTCAGACACAACTGAGAAATGACTAAAGGGCCACAACATATAGCTCTCAAAGGATTGCAAAGCACTTATCTCATTTGATCCTCATTAACTACATTGGGAGGTAGGTGATATTATTATGCCCATTTTACAGCTGGAGAATCTGAGACAAATAGAGGTTAAGTGATTTGTCCAGTCACAAGATGAATAAGTGCCTGAGGCTGAATTTGAGTTAGTCTTTCTGACTCCAGGTCCAGATGTCTATCCATAATCTTCTCTGATCTCTGACTTTAATGCAGTCTTAAAAAATAGGTGACATTTATACAGCATGTTATAGTAAAGGACCTTAGCCATATCTTCTTACTAGTTACATCTAATGGCCCTGTGCCTTGGCAGTGAAAGAGAAAGGAAGACTCAGATTGGTATGGATTTTCCCTGGTTACAGAATTCCTAAGTAATTCCAATTCCAGTGTTGTCATCTAGAAGCCTTCAGGTGTTCACAATCTTTTAAATATTACCAAATAAAACCTCTAACTACAGCAGTTCTCATTTTTAACAACTTTTCTTGTAGTCATGTAGATTTTTCTTCTTTTTTTTAGTGCCATTCCAAAATATGACTTTTGGTTTTTAAACCATCCCTTTCTCCCTCCAAAAGCTATCATCTCATATAGAAAATCTGTAGCTAAAAAAATTACCCATATTTTCTTTAGCTCTGGGTATATTTCAGGATGCTGGTTTTATGTCTCCTGGACATACAATCTTAGAAACAATTCCTTTTTCTAAAGAAAATAAAGGGCACCTTTGACTTGATTATATTAAAGGTTTTGTGATTGGGGGGGGGCTGGATCTCAGGGGCCCAAGGAGGAAATCTTAGAAAAGGAAATGGATGTTAATCAAAACTAGAGGAATGTGAATGTGAATGTAAAGTGGGTGTGGACTTTCAAAGATCTAGAAATCACCCTTTAAAACAATCATATCTCCTCTGGGTGACTTGGATAATTATCTGACTGGAGGCTAGGGCCTGGAATACCCTTTCAGGTATTTTAGTCCAAGATAATACAAAGAAAAGTTGAAGGATTCCTGGTTGTGTCTCCAAGAAAAACAACCTTTCCAAAGATTGGAACTGGGGTGGAGATGGAGATGGAAGGGGTGGGGAGACATGCAAGGAGAAGAACATTTTTCTAGTGACTGGTCTAATGGAGGGAAAGACTTAACATTTTGAGGATTTGCCTAGAAAGGGTAATCCAACTTAGTTGACTAAGGGGTATGCCTACATTACCACATAGGTTGTTTCCTCGGCATAAGATTTTCTTAAAATTATTACCTCCAACTTTTGGTGGCCTACACTGAATTGAGGCAAAGGTGAAGTCTATATGGAGTAGCTTGGGTGAGGACAGATCTAATTTCAGAGAAAAATGGCTATTTAGTGTTTCACCTACAAGTATGTGGCTCCGTCCCAGGAAAAGCTGTTTAGTATGCCAGTTCTGAGGTCATTTCTATAGACTGCATCCTGGGAGGAAAGAGGCCAGGCAAGGCCTACAAAAGCGAGGCTGAGTACCCTGAATACAAAACTTGTCAAAGCCACTAAGTTGGATTTTCCCCCTTCTGCCGAAGGAAATCACTGAATAAGAGCCTGAAGAGACCACAGAAGTTATCCCTCCGTTTTACAAGAATCTTAGCAAGGTTGACCAAGATCACAGAGCTAAGGCTAAGTCATTTTGCCCAGCAGATAGAGAAATTGAGACTCAATGAGCTGAAGTGACTTGCTTGAGGTCATACAGCAACTAAGGGGCAGAGCTGGGATTCAAACTCACATCCTCCTGGTTCTGATCTGGTCATACCATAGCACAGCTAGATGGCACCAGAGTGCACAATGGGTTGCGCCCTGAGGCAGGAAGAACTGAGTTCAATCCAGTCCTAGAAGTCCCTAGTTGTGAAGCTCTGGGAAGTCACTCTGGGAAGCCTCAGTTTCCTCAACTAGAAAATGGGAATGATAATAGAATCTATCTCCCAAGGTTGTTGTGTGGATAAAATGAGATAACAATTTAAAAAAACAGCACATAAAATATTTATATATATTTTTATATATATATATATATATATATATATATATATATATATATATATATATTTGTTGTCTTGTCCTTCCTCATTCTAAACTTGATCTATCTCAGAAGCTAAGTTAGGACCTAGTTAGGTGGGACATTCTGGGAATGCTAGATGCTGCCAGCTTTTCCTCTAGTGGTAGTGGTCACTTAATAAATGCTTATGGAATGAATTATGGATTTGCCTCTTCCACAAACAGCCTAACTGAAAATTAACTGGTTGTTTTACAATGTTTTGAATGATCTATAATTGTAGTGTATTTCTTATTAGACATAACATATCTATATTATATATATATATACATAAAACATACATACAAAAATTATAGGAGAAAGGATGAAGAAGGAATCGTGGGATTTCTTTCACCATCCCTTTTATAAAAGACCTAAGTGATCTCCATTTCTAGGGAGCATGTATGTGTGTGTGAGGAGGAGGGGGATGAATTTAAATTAAAATGCAGAGTCTGAAAAGAGAAATAAGGAACTTCCTCCTAAGTTAAGACAATGAAACTGACAACTAAAGGAATCTCTGGACTTGGCTTAAAAAAAGAAACTAAAGGTCTTTTCTCTCTGGGCTAGTTTTTCTTCAGTGTCACCTGAAGCCAAGGGGAGAATATGGCCAGGGCCCTCCCTCCCAGCCTTCAAAACTGATGAGCTACCAATATCCGGGACAATCTGTCTTAGCGGTATCATAATGTTTCCTAGGTACACAAAATGGCATCAGAGAGAGAGAGAGAATTAATAGGAAAACTCACTCTCATTTCCCAGTTGCTGCCAATGTCAAGTTTAAAATGATGGCCCTAGGTCATGTGGTTTTCAATTATTCAGGTGGCTTTGCCAAGATAGAAGGCTCCCAAATGTAAAAACCAGACAGCTTTCTGGTTTCGATGGGCATGGCAATGCAGAGTGGAAATGAATGCTTCTTGTCATCTTATAAAAATTGTGAACCCTAAAAGACCAATGGAAGCAGAATACTTTAAAGACTTTACAACACTATATAAATATTGGCTATTATCATCATTCCTAAACTATCCAAAAGCCCTCATCATTTTACTGGAGATCAGGAGTTCTGAATCTGGGGGCCATGTGTTATTTTAACATCTTGGTGACAGCATTTCAATATAATTGCTTTTCTTTGTAATCCTATGCTTTTATGAATTTAATAAAAAAAAATGCTGAGAAGAGGTTGGAACATCGCAGGAAAGGTTAAAAATCCTTGCTTTAGAAAACAGATCTAGAAGCTGCAAGGGGCCCCACTGATCATCGGATCATAGATCTGTAGCTGGAAGCACCTCAGTAGCCAAATAGGCCAGTTCCTTCTTCTTATAGATGGAGAAACTGGGGTCCAGAGATGAAGTGACTTTCCCAAGATCACACAGAGAGGAAATTACTGAAGGAGGATCTGAACTCAAATCCCCTGGCCTCCAAATGCAGAGTTCTTTCTGTTACACTTTTCTACCTTTATGTTGAAAGCTATTGGTATCGTTTCCATTTTAGCCATCAATAGACATTCAATACTTTAAGAAAAAAAAGTACATGTGAAAAATGATATTTAGGGGCGGCTAGGTGGTGCAGTAGATAGAGCACCGGCCCTGGAGTCAGGAGTACCTGAGTTCAAATTCAGCCTCAGACACTTAATAATTACCAAGTGGGCAAGCCACTTAACCCCACTGCCTTGCAAAAAAAAAAATGATATTTCCAATAGGTTTCATTTACATAGAACTTTATGTTTGCAATCAGATTAGTTCCTAGAGCTAGAAGCTGGAAGAGATTTCATCTCTCCCTCCATTTTACAGATAAGGAAATTGAAGCCCAGAAGAATGAACTGCCCAAGGTCACACAAGGCAGTGCTAGGAATCGAACCTAGTATTCCATTAGAGAGATGAGCAACCTTCTAAGACCTGAAGTGGAAGAGAACAGGGATTAATCTGAATTTGATATCAAGGATTTACTCATCAGGAATCCCCCTATATCGATGATCTCATGAGTTCATTCTAAAAAAAAAGATGAGGAATAGAGTAAGGTGACTTGTCCAAGGTAATATGGTCAATAGAAGGTAAAGGAGAGAATGGAAGCTGGTCTTTTGATTTGCAAGCCCAGAAGCTTTTACACCATACTAACCTAAGCAGCCTGGGGAAATAACCTCCAACACCCTTCTTCCTCCTCCTGAAATAAACTCCTCTGACACTCTCAACTCACACTTACAAGCCACAGGCTGCTAATTATAAAGCAGGCAAGTAATAAAGAATAAATTAACCTACCTATAAACTCAAATCAATGCTCCAGGGAATTCTAGGTAACTGAGAATCTATTCCCATGTGACAATAAAAATATGCAAAGTCCTCGTATATTTCCTAGGCAAAGTGGGGTTGGGGGGCAGAAAGACGAAGAAGAGGTGAGGGATGGAGGGAAAGAGAAAAAGGAAAGGGAGAAAGAGGCAGAGAGAGGGAGTGAAAAGGGAAGGAGAAGGGAGGAGGAAGAGGGAGAGAAGCCGGGGAGAAGGGGGACAGGCAAGGAGGGAGAGAGAGGCAGGGAGGGAGGGAGAAGGAAGGAAAGGAGTAAGGAAATGGGAGAGAGGGGGTAGCAGGGGAAGGGCGGGGGTGGGGGGGGAGAGAAACTCAATCTGGTTGAGCAACTACATATGCTTTACAGATCAACCAGGCAGTCCTATAAGAAAAAGGAACAATTAATTATTCCCAGAACAAATAAAAAAGCTTTACTTCAAAATCATGGACAGGGTTAGCGGGTCCCTTGTTCTTCCAAGCCCTTCAGACTGGAATAGACTAGAAGGACATATTCGTCAGTACAAACCCATGCCTTCAAACCAACTAATCCTCACTTTAAGAAGGCAGCTCCCAGACTCAGGGTCCAACTGGCTTTTACCCTCAAATCACTTAATCCATAATTTCTCCCATCTTAATCTTGTCTATTGAACCGGATTTGTTTTTCCAAAGTTCAAATGCACGAATCCAGACACTGATCAGCCTCTGTCAATTCTGGAGCCTCTCTTGGTAGATGGTCAGTTTCCAGTCAGTTCACCAGACTTGGTAGTCCTGTCATCCAATAGACTTAATCTGCGTGATCACCCCCACTGTACCACAAACATGGGAAGAGTTGGGCCACATTCATTATTCTATTCCTCTTCTCTCTTCCCTCCCTCCAAACCTACTATAGACCCTTGTCCAGGTTATGTGTAATAAATGTTTCCAGAAGGCTCAAACAGGTACGTTCCATCGTTAATGTTTACATTACAGAAATTTCCTTCTCGGGATCCCTAAAGCAAACTGTGTAGCCATTTTACCACCAAACAAATTCTGGAGATCTGGCAATAATTTAACAAGCATTTTGTTGGGCTAGGGGTTGGCCCCAAGAGCAACAATACATACAAATGACAGTAGAAACAGTCTTAAGAAGCTCCAAAGAATGCCAACACTATATTTTTGATACTTAAACCATTGTTTCTAAGTCTCCCAAAGGCAAGGTACCAATGTCAAAAGTTAATGACAAAAGTTCTAAGGATGTGGATAATTAATAGCTTGCTACAAATCCCTGGAATAACCTGCCAGACCTAGCTGATGGTGAAAAGCACAGAAACTCAATGCACAAATTTGTGGACCTGCCTTACAAAAAGAAGCCACCTTATGCCCTTTCCGATTTCAGTTTTACTAGTTCCTTCAGTACTAAGATGCTTTCCCACCCTTCTATAGCCAAAGGCCACAAGCCAAAGGAAGTGAAAAGTGCCCTGGAAATGATTCTGGGCCACATCTATACCTGAACATATGGGGCTGCCCTGCCCCAAGGTCAGAACTCTGCCAGGTACACCCAGAAAACCACAGGCAGAGGAGGCATTAGCAAAGGAAACCCCATGACTGGAAGCTGCTCTAGGAAAGGGAGACGAGACCACCCCTAATGGTTTCATAAGTAACTCTTAGCACTTCAAAATGAACACTGTTCCTGTCCTAATAATTAATTAAGAAGCAAATCCTTCGAGGGTTCTGCTTCCTTGAATTTGCCGAACTGCCCCCCCACTCCTTTTTTAAAGACTTACATTCCTTGAACTGCATTGTGAAGTTTCACTAAGAGCAAACCATTTCTTCTCCTTTCTCTCTTCTCTCCTTCCTCTCTCCTCCCTTCTTTCTAAGCTTTCATTTTTCCCTTTTCTCTCATCTCCTTTATTCACCCTTCTCTTTTTATCTTTTCTTTTTTCTCACTCCTTCCCTATCCCCTCTTCTACGCTCCCTTTTTCTTTTTGTTCTTCTCTTCATTAGATTTCCTTTTCTAGACTTTCTTCTCCTTATCATTCCTCCCTTTTCCTTTTCTCTCCTTTCCTTTCCTTTCTTCTACCCATTTTCTTTCCTTTTCCCTCCCATCTCTAGTCCTCTTGTTCCTTTCTACCCTCTCCATTTCCTTCATTCTCTTCCCTTCCCTGTCTTCTCCTTGTTTTTTCCCCATTTCTTAGCTCCCGTGTTAGTTTCTGCCCTTTCTTTCCTCTTCTCTCCTTTTTAACTTTTCCTTCTTTCCTTTCCTTTCCCTTCCTAACTCTACCCTCTCCTTTTCTTCCCTTCTGTCTTCTCCTCTCCTCTTCCCCCCTTTCCTTCCCTCTCTTCTTGATTTCTGCCCTTTATTTTCTCTCCTCTCCTTTTTTACTTTCATTTCCTCCTTTCCTTTCTTCTCCCCTCTTTTCCCCTTCCATCCCCCCTCTTCTTCTTTCCTGTTCCATCCTATCTCCTTTCCTCTTCTCCTCTCCTCTCTTTTCTCCTTCCTTCCCCCTTCTTTCTCCTCTCTTCTCCTTTCCTATTCTTTCCTATCTTCTCTTCTCCTTTTCTACTCCCCTACCTGTTTTAACTCTCAGACCTCCAAAGTCTTAAGTACAAAAATGAAAATCAGATTTCTTGTGGAACAGCCACTAGAAAGGAATTCTATGTATGGATTCAGACACTCAAGGAGCCTAACTAAAATAGATTTTAAAAAAATCCTGGGTTATTTGACAGTTCTGCAAAGCCTTGCTGAAAGAACATCTTCAAAGGTCAGAGAAATCATCAGCTCTATACACACCTAACAATCCCTATACAATTTCCACCTTCCCTTTCCCTTCTTGCTTTCCCAGAGATGGCACAACAGTCCCAGCTAATAGAAACAGAGCACAAGTGATTAGGAGCAGAAGCTAAAAACTGAAGGATGGTGGAGAAGAGGAGGGAGGGAAGGAAGGGAGAGGCATTTCCATAACCCTTCAGCTCTGTTTCATTCTTGAAATGATAGAAGCAATACTAGGCAGCCAGACAATCCAGTAAAGCACACTCAATGACAGCCAGGAAGCAGATAAAAATACACATGCAAATAAAAGGAAGTAGTAGCCCAGTAAGCCTCGCCTATCTCTGGAACTAGTGGGGAAGGAGCCAAGAGCACAAACCTCAGCCATAGATGTTAAAGGAATATCCATCTGCAGGCTAGCCCGAAGGAAGCAGCTCTATGTGTACCAGATCCAAGGAAAATCGCCCAGAGAAAGCTGGCTATGGTTTATCAAGCCACTGGGACCAGACTCTGCAATACTTCTAAAGTTTCCCAGAAGTTGGGAAAAACGCCAAGAGTGGATTTCAAGTTTCTCTGCTTCCAGGGGAGGGAGAAAGCAGTGTGAGAAGACTCGTGCCAGCCTTTAAGGCTCCTCAAAGGGCTGACCACTCCTTTGTTGTCCTAACCCACTCCCACTCTACATCCTTCAGCTCCCTTTAATGCATCTCTCCAAGTTCCATCAGAACATGCTGTGCAAATTGGTCACCTCTTCTTCGCATGGATGAAATGGGTCATCATAATCTGATTTGCTTAAAACAGCTTAAACTTCAATACCCTCTTCTACTGGTGGGCAGGGGTAAGGAACCGTTCCTACCAAGGAATCATTTGAAGGTCATGTGTGGTCAAAAATTTAATGAATTCACCCATAAAAATTTGCTAAATTTATTGAATTTCAAGTCCCATCTGCAGCTGCCAAATCAAGAAAACAGTTTGAACCTTACAATCAGGCCTCAACAAAACTGCCATGATGTGGGGGGGGGGGGGCACTAACAATCTTGGAGCACAGAGACAGATGGAAATAGAGAATAGAGGTCAGAGGATGAGAGATTTAGGGCCTGGAAGGAACTTCCAAGTTTAAGGAGTCCAACTTCCTCATTTTGTAAAAGTTGAGATTCAAAGAAGCTGGGATTTGTCCAAGGTCACACATAGGATCCTAGACCTATGGCAGCAAGGGTTCACCACAGAGGACAGAGTAATAGGTCTGGAACTCAGATTTGGCCTCAGATAATTACTGGTTGTCTGATCCTGGGCAAGTCACTTCAGCTCTGTCTGCCTCAGCTTTGTCATCTGTAAAGTGACAGTCCTATTAGTGCCACCCTGCCAGGATTCTTGTGAAGATCAAATGAAATAACAATTATAAAAAACACATTATGGGTACCATGGAAATGTTAGCTATTAGAGAACTAGAAGAGTCCCAAAGGCCATGTAGACCAAATTTCTGATTTTCCAAATGAGGAACCAGAGGTCCAAGAAGTTGTCACCTGCCCATGGTCATAGACAAAAAAGGTTAGCAAAGAAATTTATGTATAATGCTTCATTTGATCACTGTTTACAGATGAGGAAATTTAGGCTCAGAGAGGTCCAAAGGATACACAGATGGTTAAGTGTCAAAGGCTGGATTTGAATTCAGATCTTTCTCACTCTAAGTCCAGTACACCAGCCACAACTCTAGCTATAAGTAGGAATTCTAGCTTTTAGAGTCAATCCAGCTGAGGGCAAGAAAACCTAGGAGAGAAAAAGTTACAAATCCCCAATAACCCCAATCCCTTGAAGAATACAGAGCACTTAGATGCAGCAGGTCAAAATGGGAAGGAAGGGAGAGGCATTTCCATAACCCTTCAGCTCTATTTCAAGTGACACCAGAAACAAGACCTTGACCATGGCTACCAAAGACAAGTTAAGAGAACAGGGTCAGGAGAACAGAACACCACTAGGTGACATGGACCAGGACAGATCCCCAGTTGTCCCCAATCTGTTCCACTTCTGGGTAGCATGGAAGCATTTTCTATTTCTCTAAAATAAGCAGTTGGTAATCGCTAAAGGATCACTGAAGAATCATCATTGTTACTGACTTAAAGAAATTTGGGTATTGAAAAACATGTATAACATGTAAAACACTGTAAATGTAAAATATTCATAACATGTATTTGGACAAATAAAATATCCATAAAAAAGAACATTGGGAATTGAGACTAAAAAAAAACACATACCATATTACCAGTGATTTTTTTTCCTTTTAATTTTACATGATGGAGTTAAAAGAATGTCCTTTAACTCTTATTTAATCCTTTATTAAACTTTTGACATCAGTAAAAAAAAAAAAAAGCAGTGATTTAAGCTTCAGCAGGACCACGCCCTGATAAGGTCAGTATTCAGAGGGGAAAGATAAGTGCCAATTCAGAAGGCCAACAGCTGCAGTGTGTGAATCCTTAATCAAGCAGATACCATTACTAATCTAATCCATAAAAGCATCCTTTCTCATAGCTCGTTATATGCATATGTTCATTTGGTCCTTAGAACAACTTTGGCAGAACAAAAGGCTAAGATTATCATCCCCATTTGCAAATGAGGATATTGAGACTCATAGAGAGGTATGACTTGTGCCAAGACATAGGATAAGATCATAGATAAAGAGCTGGAGGTCATCTAGTCCAACTTCTTCATTTTTTTAGATGAGGAAACTCAGGTCTAGAAAAGTAATATAACTTGCCCAAGATCAAATAGCAAGAAAATAGAAAGGAAGAATTTGAACCCAAGACTTCTGACATCCAAACCAGCATGTTTTTCAACTTACCACACAGCCTCTCTAGCAAGCTAGAAAGTTCTGCACAGCTATTAAGATGTCAAGCTGGAGCTCAAGGCCAGGCTCTCTGATACCAAACCCTGCCCCACAGCTGTCTCAATAAAACAACATGCCTAACAGACAGAAAGAACATGACTAGCACGTCACCCCATCACCTTGCCTCCTGGCCCCTTTTGTAGACTGTTTCCCTGAAGGGATTATGTGCTGACCCCTTGACTTTGGAAATCTGCTCAGGGTGCTTAGTCCTGCCTCCCTAAATCTTTGGATTTCATATTCTAGAAAACTGTCTTGGCATACTACACACAACCCCACCATGGCCTCTATTTTGCTCCCTCAGATCAAAATTTGGACTATGTCCTCTTTCCCCACCAATGGTCAGAAATTCAACAGATTTCTTTTAAAAAGAAATACAGTAGGCATGTGTACTACCTTCTTTCCTCTCTGAGCTGTGGCCCTGTGACTGGCAACATGACTAAATGTACAAAGAAGGTTGGAATTGCTGGTAAATATGGAACATGTTATGGTGCATCCATCAGGAAAATGGTGAAAAAAAAATTAAAATTAGCCAGCATGCCAAGTATACCTGCTCCTTCTGGGGCAAGACCAAAATGAAGAGATGGGCCGTGGGTATCTGGCATTGTGGATCCTGTATGAAAACAGTAGCTGGTGGTACGTGGACATACAATACCACCTCTGCAGTCACAGTCAAATCTGCCATCAGATGACTGAAGGAATTGAAAGACAACTAAAATCTTCTTATCTATTATCTGTAGCCCATAGTCCAACAATAAATGGATTAATTTGTGGAATAAAAAAAAATGAAATACACTAAACCACCATATCTGGGGACTCACACATAAAGTAAGAAAAGAATTCCTCTTATAGGATAAGACAAGGTAAGGTGCCTAATAAAAACCAATTACACTTGATGAAGAGGTATAGATAACTGGCTTTATTGCCAGCCTGACGCTAGCGTAGTTGTTTAAAGAGATGATAAGTTTTCTGAGCGAACTGGACATAACCTAGAAGCAACAGTATGATGTTGAATTTAAATATTTCATTCAGGCTAGGCACATTCATTTGTAACATTCAGAGTAAGTGAGGCAGAGTTCAAGAGAGTTCTTTTATGAGGTCACCTAGGCAGTATGTAATAAGAGTCCGGATTTGAATCCAAGCTCTTTCCATTCCAGATCCATGATCTTTCCATTGAATTTCACTGCCTCTGACAAAGGAACATGGAGGAAATAAGTAGAAACACTCTGGGGGGGGGCGGTGAGCAAGGCCAAATCACCTCCTGAAAGCTTATGGCACAAGTGAGGCTACATTTTAAGATCCAGAATTTCAAGGCAGAAGCAAACTCTTCTGGAAGTTGAGACAGTGGGGAGGCCCAGGGCAACTGCACCAGTGGTGACAGACAAAGACAGTCAGATCTCTGGGAGAGCATCAGCAAGCATCTGCCTAGGGAAGCTCCAAGTAGGCACCTTCCAGATTCAAGCCTTCATATTTCAGTTAGAATGATGTTGATTCACCATTAAGGGGATGAGATTAGGCTCACTAGGGAATTCAGACTAAAACCAAAAGAATCCTTACAAAGAGTCCTTTCCAAAGATCCCAGGACCAGGCAAGCAAAGAAAACATAGGCACACTTTGGAAGGCAAAGTCATAACTTTAACAGATGATCTGATTGGTAATTAGCCATAAAAGGAATTTTCCTGGCTAGTCAAAAAAAGAACCCATAAAGATGAGCAAGTTTTTAAAGTATAATTTTGTATATTCTAGGGTAGTACAGTGGAGGTCAAATGAAGATTAAAGAAAAATAGGGTGTGATTATGACTTTAAGAAGTCATCCTGATGCATATGCAACATTCTCCTTTGGATTCAAGCTATGTAGAGAGTCATGTCAGCTCCAATCAGCCTTTGGCTATTTAAGGGCAGGGACCATATCCTACTCATGTCCTGCCCAATAACAATTGACTTAAAAAAAAGTGCTGGAAAGTTGACAAACCTTCCAGTTTCGTATAAGCCTCACAGTTACCTCATTTTATAGATGAGGAAAGAGAGAGAGAGAGGGGAAGGTAAATGAATAGCATAGATTTAGAATTGACAATGACCTTAGGGACGATCAAAGCCACCTGCTCCATTTTACAAGAGGAAATTGAAACCTTAAAAAGTTAAGTCATTTGTCCAGAGTCTGGCAAAGAGCTGACTCAAATCCAACTTTGCCTGACTCCCCATCCAACAAGTTGCTGCCACTCAGCCCAGAACTTTGCTCAGAATTAGTTGTTCAATAAATATCTGTGCGATGAACAAACAAGTGAATGAATGGGCTAGGTTGAACCTCTGGAATCTACCCCTGAGACACACTGACCACTATAGTTATATATGTCATTGAGGGGCATTAGCAAGTGATTGAGAATACTAGCCCTTATATCTTGTTTGCTTGTACTTATTATAGTGCCACAGGAATAATAAGGGAGATTAATAAATGTTTTATCTGCCCAGTCATCCATCTACTCATTTAACCCCCTATCTACTTATCATCTATCTATTGTATTTCTCTATCTCTACCTTCTCATTCACCTATCTACCATCTATCTACCTCTCTTTTATTTATTCAGCTAATATCTTAACTTCCCATCTACCTATCTCTCTTCTATTCATCCACATAACTATCATCTATCTCCCTATCTGCTACCTATCCCTCTCCTATTCATTCATTTATATATGTCAGGCCCAATGTCATCATACCTGGTTTCATTCTTCAAGGTTCAATCTATGACAGGGTCAATATCCAATTAGCAGAGAAGACAGTATTTAGAATACATCTGGAATAACAGACAGTGATATGGAATATTGATCATGACAACTATGGCAAGCTGTTGACAGTTACTACCTTGGAATCTCACAATGTGGACATGGGTAAACTTGATATCAATCTCAATAACAATAAAAAATCAATACTTAAAAAGTATACTTTAAAGCCTGTAAAGTCCTTTACCTAAATTAT
Organism: Macrotis lagotis; assembly: GCF_037893015.1. NCBI lineage: Eukaryota > Metazoa > Chordata > Mammalia > Peramelemorphia > Peramelidae > Macrotis > Macrotis lagotis. The sequence goes on from NC_133666.1 coordinate 34,816,221, forward strand.
CTCATCTGATCTTCAGATATTCAAATAAGTTATAAGCTCTGGTAGTTTTGGGATTTATCATCAGAATTTAGCAGAGTAGGAAATTGAGGAAAGGGTTGGTGCCCAAGTCTACCCTGATTCCAAGTCCATATCTTTTCAAAGCTATATTGCCCAGTTGATGACCCCAGTTATTTGCCTTCCCTGGACCAGAAATACCAGATCTGAAGCCTAAGAGTATGCATCTGAATCTCATCTCTGTCAATGGGTACTTCTGTTGCCTTGGGCAAATCACGTTCCCTACCTGACTTCCTCAAGAATAAAAAGATAAATGATATCCAGTATTAATCATAACTAAGACTTTACTAGGTACATAGTGCCTTTCTAACTTTACACTTACGATAATGCTAGCTTTCCTTCCCAGTAAAAATGAAGAGGTGGCCCATGCTCTCTGAGGGCCTTCTGTGGTCCTAAGTGGATATGTGAAATTGTTTCCATCAATGTAGCTAAGAGGATTGGGGGATGGCTGGGAGGGGGATGAGAGAGAATGGCCAGGTCAATGGCCTACCCATTTACAAAGATTTTTTGGCTCTACGGCAAAGAACAAGTTGATACAAGAAGCCAGTGCCTTAGGAATTCAAGAAAAGAAATATTCTCCAAAGTAATAAGGATAGAGCGGTAAAAATGTCTTCATCCCTTCCTTCACCCCCCTCCCCCACCACAAGCACAAATTAACTGAAATATATTACTCTCAAATTTTCATTTGGCACAGTGGAAGGTGTGTAGGCTTTTTTTTCAGACAACAAGGATGCCCATTGGAAGTATTGAAAATACTGCAGCAGCAGTTGACTTAATGGTACCCCAGAAATGTAGACAATAATGGCATCTTGGATGGTGCCGTGCCATGCCATGCCCTGCCCTGCCCTCCCAAGACAGTTTACTTCTTGATCTGTATTTAAACCACCACACCGTCTAGATAGACAGCTATGCCACTGGGGATCCCAGGTTCAAACAGGCTGGCATTAGGTGGCATGGAGCCAGTTTTGAAAACAAATCTATCCTCTATAATTACAAATGCTACTTTATACCTGAGATTTCACCAGACCAACAAAACCACTGTATTTATACATACTTTGAAGCCACTTGAAAGAAGCTGTTTGAGGACTGGATACAAATTTTTTTTGAAAAATGAGTGCTGGAAAACAAACACAGCTCAAGTGGGAGGCCAAACCAATCCTCCCCCAAACCAAACAGTTCTCCACAAAACAAATAAAAGGAATCCTGGGAATCCTAGGTTGGTCAGAGCTGGAGGCTGGGCGGAAGTGGGAGTTGGGGCTTCTGAGTACAAGGTCTGAAAGATCAGAAAGGGATGTCTAAGACTGGCAAAACGTTTGGCTTGCTTTTTGAGTCCAATCATCAGAAGGTACAGGATTTGCTGAGAATGCCCAGTAGGCTTTCAACAAGAACAGTAGAGAACCACCAACACATAGCAAAGAAACAGCATATACTTACAGCCACCAAGTCCTGAATCATCTTACAGGATTGTTAAGTCTTTAACTAAGCCAATGGTTGAATGAAGCTCACACAAATAAGCTTTACCAGTAATCAGACAAAGACTTGGTGATCATTACCAGTTATAAGAGGGCTTGGGTTCTTCTGAGCCATTTCCAATTACATGTGTGACTCTAAGCAAGTTCATTGCCCCCGTGTCAGGGAGCACCCTGGGAAATAAGAGGACTAGACTAGGTGATCTCTAAGGTCCCTTCCATAGCTTTAAGGAATGATTCTAACAGTAAAATATTGATAGTAGTTTACTTCTCCCAGTCTCCTAGTTCACTGTAAAAATAAAAAATAATGAGAATATACAGGCAGAAGACTATAGATCTAGGACAGCTAGTCTATCCTTAATTGAAGAAAAGAGGAAATGAGGATTCAGGGAAAAAATATGTTGGCCAAGGTCACAAAGAGTGGAGACCACATTTGATTCCAGGTCTCATTCCACTGGAGCACACTCCATCCTCTAGAGGTACTAGTTTTCCTAAAACGTTTCAGTTTATTCTACTATTAAGGCTCAGAAACAAAGTGATATTTCTTTTTATGTTTGTTTGTTTTTTAGGTTTTTGCAAGGCAAACGGCGTTACGTGGCTTGCCCAAGGCCACACAGCTAGGTCATTATTAAGTGTCTGAGGTCGGATTTGAACCCAGGTACTCCTGACTCCAAAGCCGGTGCTTTATCCACTAAGCCACCTCGGCACCCCTACAAAATGATATTTCTTAAAGTTTAATGCAAAAACAAAAACATGATTTTTATATGATTTGAGGACAAAAACAAACAAGAAAAAAGAAATCACCAAAGGCCATTGCCTTAAGGGTAGGGCTTGAGTCAATGAAATCAGTTTCCAAGGAATCATGTTAGCAAGCTCTTGGCCAGGTCTATAGATGGAGTAAAGGTCATGCACAAGTGCTCTGTCACTAATTGGTTGGCCCACTCCCTGATGTTTTCCTACATCTCCTCTTCTGGTACACTCTAGGTCTCCACCTCAACTTACGTCCACAGTAGTTCTCAGGCAGCCCTGAGTTGGAGGATGGCTTAACTACCATGACTCCCCAGGAGTGGTCAGGAAATACACTGCCAGTGACAGAGGAGGGAGGCAGGAAGTTGGATGAAGGAAAACTGGGGCAAAATGGTTGTGGATGGGTCAGGAGATTATTTTTATTCTAATTGTGTGGGTGGTAACCTGGATGAAGGAAGGAAAGAAATAAGTATTACGTGTTTCCTATGTATACCAAGCACTTTAAAAATACTGTCTCATTTGATCTTCACAGCAAACCTGGGAGGTCGATGTTATTATTATAATCACTTTTAAAATTGAAGAAACTAAGGCAGATAAGAAGTTGCAAGACATGCCTAGGGTCAACATCTAGTTACTGAGATTAGATTTGAACTCAGGTCTTTCTTACTTCAAGTCTAGAGCTCTCTCCACTACACAATCTAACTGAAGGAAACTCAAGTTTATGTTCCAAAACAGTTTGGGATTTTACTAATTAAATGAAAATAATGATGGAATTATTTCCTTATGCAATTTTACAGAACTGCTCCCCACTCCCACTCAGATTTAGAACCCCTATACTCTAAAGGGCTTCTGGTTTTCACTAAATTTTACTTAAAATTAAGCAATTACTTTAAAAATTGACCTTGAGAAGGGGTCCACAGGTTTCAATCTAAATTGCAAAGGAGTCAGTGACTATCAAAAAATTAGGACAATTGACCTCAATACCTAGATGACCCTGGGCAAGTCATTTAGCTAGCTGCTAAACCCTGCTTATGGATGTCTACAGGTCATATACTGTCTTAGAAAATTACTTATTAACATACTATTTTATTTATTCTATTAACTATTTCTCAGTTGTGTTTTTTACGGGGTGGTGAGGCAATAGAGTTAGGTGACTTAACCAAGTTCATACAATTAGTATCAAGTATCTGAGGCTGAATTTGAACTGAACTCAGGTCCTCCTGATACCAGAGTCAGTGTTCTATCCACTGTACCACCTAGCTGCACCCTCTCCCCACCAATTACCTTTTCATTTGGTTTTGGAGAGTGTTTCGTGTCTGATCCCTCTGCTGTGGGCAACTCCTTAAGAATGGAAGCTAACAAGAAGAAAATGAGCTTAATCTATAGAAGGAATTCCTAGGTTCTATCTCTATCTCTATCATTACCTCTTCATTTGCATACCTAAGTCCCTTTATGTCTAGGGGAAAAGAATATTGGTTAGTTTCTTTACACATCATGTATCTGATCCTTGAAAATGTCTGATGAGAGAAAAATGGCGTGCTAGTAATTGATGGAGGTGATTCACTTTCATAAGGCAATGGGGAATAATATGGGGGGGAAGTGGAGAGACTTTTTTTTTTTTCAAATTACATATAAAGATAGTTTTCAACATTCTTTTTTTGTTTTGCTTTGTCTTTTTGCTTTTTACCAGGCAATAGGGTTAAGTGACTTGCCCAAGGCCACACAGCGAGGTAATTATTAAGTGTCTGAGGCCAGAGTTGAACTCAGGTACTCCTTACTCCAGGGCCAGTGCTCCATCCACTGCGCCACATAGCTGCCCCCCCCCCATTCTGCTTCATTCTCTCGACATTCATTTTTAAATAAGATTCTGAGTTCCATATTTTCCTCCGACCCACCCCCATGACCATGAATAATCTGATATAGGTTATACATGTACAACTATGTTAAACATATTAGACATGTTATAAAAGAAGAATCATAACAAAAGGGGGAAAACCGATGAGAAAAAAAATGAAAATAGTATGCTTTGATCTGCAATCAGACTCCATAATTCTTTCCCTGGCTGTGGATGGCACTTTCCATCACAAGTCTTTTAGAACTGCTGAGAACTCAGTCTATCATAGTTGATCATCACATACAATGTTGCTGTCAAGCTGTACAATGTTCTCCCAGTTCTGCTCACTTCACTCAGCATCAGTTCACATAAGTCTTTCCAGGTTTTTCTTAAATTCACCTGCACATGATTGCTTACAGAATAATAGTATTCAATAATATTCATATACCACAGCTTGGCCAGCCATCCCCCAATGGATGGTCATCCCCTCAGTTTCCAATTCTTTGACACTGCAAAAAGAGCTACTAAAATATTTTTGTGCATGTGAGCCTTTTCCCTTTTTTGTGATCTCTTTGGGATCCAGACTCTAGTAATGGTATTGCTGGATCAAAGGGTATGCACAGTTTTATTGCCCTTTGGGCAGAGTTCCAAGTTGTTGAAGAGACTTTTGATAGAATGAGTTTCAGGGTCAAACACAGAATAGTATTCCACTGAATTTGACCACCACCTATAGCCAAAGTTTTGCCCTCTTGTTTACACTAAGAGATCAAATGATGGAAAATTCAGGGCAAGTCAGATTTATGTACCTCAACCTCAGAATGGCAGACTTGCTTTGCAGAGTCAAACATAAAAGATGAAGTTACAAATGCTTTTAAGAAAGATCTGACTTGATCACTGACTAAAGGAAATTTACAATGAAAAAAAAATGGCAGTAAAAAAGTTATCAAGACACCCCAAAATTCTCCTCAAAGGTACTTATCAAAAAGTATCCAAAGAGGTTCCACAAGATTACTGTTGTAATATACCTCCTTACTCTTAGCAGGGAAGTGGGAGAATGGGTATACAACATATATATTTTATCAGTCTCATTCACTGTATCAAATGGTTTTCTTTAACTGTGCTGCTTTTAATTCAAGCCGAGAGCTATGGGATTTGCTAAGAAGCAATTATGATGTTTATAAAAATCAGTTTGGGGCACATTGAGTTTATGATAACTTAGTGACACCCAGTTCAAGTAGTAAATTAATCTATTAGAAATGGGAGAGATTGGAGGTCCAGAGAAGAGGTTCAAGTTGGATAAAAAGGTCTGAGAATTCCCTATGAGAAACAAATCCAGAGACTGATAATATCACAGAATCATATCCAATTCAATTTGATGTGACTAACTAGTTAGTAGTTTCCTGCTAACACCTATATGGATTGACTGCAGGTGAGAGTGGTGTCTCCACAACTATGCCAGAAGAGAACAAGCTTTAGGGAGGTCCTATTTATCTAATACCCCATACCATCCATGGAGGTAAGTGAAGGTAATAACATGGTGGGGAGCTCTCCAGACATTAGCCCTGTATGTCTGGAGGGAAGCCTGGGGCTGGCCAGTATGCCTGTATCCAAGCTGAGTCTAGATAGGTTCACCATGGAATGATGAATTTTTCTTGGTCCTAGCAACACAAAGAACAAATTCTACAGGGCTTGCTCTGCGAGTTAACAGAGGAAGTATCTACATCAATAAACTCATAGAGCTTTCGAAGATTGTGCTGCATTATTTAATTGACTCATATATAATTTAGAAAGCTTTATACCATGTGGTATAAAGATGTATCACTTATAGTTAATTAAAGATAGTGCTTGGGGTCATTTCTGTGAAAAGTTGGACATTAAGGCTATTGGTAAGGGATATAACTTCCCATTTTAATGTTATTCCTATGGAAAAGTCAAATTTAACTTTCATCGCCTTGACTTATAGCACCTCTTTTACAGGAACAATGCACAGCCTGTTTGCAAGATTTCAGAGAGACCATCATACCAAATAGTTTTGACAAAAGAGAGAGATATGAGCCAGTCCAGAGGAAAACACAATTCAGATCAGTCTGTCCTCTTCCGTTTTCAAGAAAAGGATGGTTGATTTAATAAGTACATCTCTGGAAAGAACATTTTTAACAGCATTCATCACCACTCTCCAAGTAGAGCTGAGAAAAATAGTTACTTCTCTATGGAATGGAAGGTCATCCACAAGAATGACTCCATTTAAGTCATCAAACGATGGTTTGTGGTAAAAAATATTCTCTCATGTCTTCTTGAGAGGGAAATTAAATCACCAGTCCTTAAATAAAATCTCAATGTTCAACAGGTATTATTCCTTTGTAGAAATATTTAGAACTAGTAATTAGGAGAATCCCTCACTTCCTTCAAAGCAAAACCCAAGTGCCACCTCCCACACAAGGCTTTTCCTGATCTCTCGAGTTAGTACCTCCCTCTCCGAAATTATTTTGCATTACTTTGTGATTATTAATAAATGAGTTGTATTGCTGCAGCTGAATGTAGGTTCCATGAGGGCAGAGATCTTCCCTGTTTCCATTCTCCCCAGTTTCTAGTTCCTTCCCACCCTTCAAAAGTCACCTTATTTATGCTCACTATAGGCTCATATACATGCATAATGTTTTGGCATTAAAGCATAAGCTTCTTGAAGGCAGGGATTGATGTCCCAGTGTCTATTATAATGCTTGGAACAGAGAAAGCATTAAATAAATGCTCGGTGATTGATGTTCATCCATGCAACCCCAGTACCCCACAAAGAGTCTAGAACCTCTTAGTTGAATAAATGTTTGTTGAATTGAATTAACAATGAGATCTGAATATAAAGTTTCTCTATCAAGTACAATGGCTGATTATAGTGCACTATTTATAATATTAAACTAGTAATGTGACTTGCATAAAATTTCACTGTTAAATATAGTGATTGATTCTGTGAACTCTATAATAAAACTAACAATGAGATGCAAAAAATTTCACTGTTAAGTTCAATGATTGATTCTGTGAATCCATTTTGTAATGTTGATAATATTAAACCAGTAATGAGACTCAAAGGAAGTTCCATTAATTAGTGACTAAATGAAACAACGATCAATATAGATAAACGTTTTGGGGATATTTTTACCCTTTGGCTTTTAAAGAATACAGCATTTTGGGTTCACTGGCACTGGCAAGAGATTTCATTTTATAAATAGGAGATGCTACTTAAAAAGTGGCAAAGAAGTGTCATTTCCACGGGGCATATAAAACCAGAAACTTCAGTACAAAGATTTATGACCAAACTGTACTAAAATCAGAGGCTGTTCTGTGTTTGAGTACAGGAAAAGTGATGAGAAAAAGAAGGCAGTGAAATAAATATCTAACTACCTTAAAGATGGTGGTCAAAAACCTTTCTGAAATATGTGGACCCCAAGAAAGATGTTCCTTCACCTTCTCATTTATAGCAGTAAAAATTTTGGTCCAGAACATGGAAAAACATGTCAGGGTAAACAGTCAATGGACATAGGTTCAAATCCTAACTCTGGCACATACAATCTCTGTGGACGAGTCACTTCCCTTCCCCCTGGTTGTTGGTTTCCTCATCTCCCAAATGAGGAAGTTGGATTAGTTGGCCTCTGAGGTCCCTTCTAGCTTTAGAAGGGATGTTATTCTAATCCAGTTACCTTCCAATCTGATTTCATCTGAGTGATGGACCCCTAGTGTGGTGACCCTCTACATTGATATGGACCAGCAAATTCATCCATTATTTACATACAACCTTAGGAAGTTGCTTGGGATACTTTTTTTTTTTTTTTTTAGGATTTTGCAAGGCAAATGGGGTTAAGTGGCTTGCCCAAGGCCACACAGCTAGGTAATTATTAAATGTCTGAGGCCGAATTTGAACCCAGGTACTCCTGACTCCAAGGCCGGTGCTTTATCCACTGTGCCACCTAGCTGCCCCGGGATACTTCTTAATATGGGATGTGCTCATAGACACAGCTAGTATGTATAAGAGGTCTGACTTGAACAGAGATATTCTTGATTCTGATTGGATGTGGTTTAATATTGATCCTCCACTAAAGTCCCACTCTGATACCCCCTCTAGTCTCCACATGAAGGACTCTGCTAGGTTGGGGGTAAGGGGGAGGAAAGAAGGAAGAATAAAGCTGAGACAGTTGCCATGTGATGATGGGGGTGAACCGACAGATGGAGGGGGGAGGGGAAAGGAGAACAGCTATTTATTCTAATGAATGCTCAAACAAGAAGGTTAAAGGGCAGTTTCAAAATGAAGCCCAGCTGTGGAAAAACCATCCTTTCACCCACAATCAGCCAACATGGACGTGTCTTTTTTCTTTTCAGAAGTGCAGATCTTGATGCCAAGAATGCAAGAACTCCGAGTGTTAGAAAAACAACCCCCAAACCCCAGTAAAGTGATGTTTCAAAAATCACAAAAACATCAATAGCCCAGTTTGTCCAGCTGCCTTGTGAGAATAAACAAAGGTAGTAAAAGCTTTCTTGTGGAAGCTTGTCTTTAATTCTAGAGCAACCAGCCACTAGCACCCAAGACAAGCTCAAAACTGATTATGATAGTCACAGTTGCTAACAGACAGTAAATAGAGAAGCTAATATTTGAACTCAGATCCTCAGACTCCAAATTCTGGTGTCCCTCTGTATCCCTGATACCTTCCCTGGATCCAGGTGCAGATATTTTGACTCCACACCCTTTATCACAGTCTCTTTTTGTTTATTGTTTTTGAGTCATTTCAGTCATGTCCACATCTTTGTAATCCCATTTTTGAGGTTTCCTTGGCAAAGATACTGGAGCTTTTTCTGGTTCACTTTATTGATGAGGAAACTGAGGTAAAAATGGTTAAATGGCTTGCCCAGGGTCACACAGCTAGTAAGTAAGTGTCAATGGACAGTCAATGGACTGGAGTTGAACTCAGGAAGATGAGTCTTCCTAACTCCAAGTTGGTACCCTATACATTGTTGGGTCACCTAGTTGCCCTAGCCTCTACACTGGTGGAGGGAGTTTCTACATTAGGATTTCTCTACACCAATTACATCAAAAGTCTGAACCAAAATATGGGGAAACTGAGGTACAGAACAGTTAAGGAACAAGCCTGTAGTCTAGACAACTAGTATGTAAGTATATTGTATGTATTTAAGTATATGGATCTCCTAAGGTAGGGGAAGCAGAAGTGAGTGCAAGAGATTGAAAGCAACATACAAAAGGTACAACCGACATTTGGGCATCAGCTACGAAAGACCCCATTTCTACTCCCTGCTGTGTGGGCCCTGCATTTGACAAGCTTACAGTCCAATGAAGTAAACAGGACAAATAAGAGAAGCAAACAGAAGAAGTAGCCAGAAGAGAAAGAAACTTGCAAACCAATCCATACCCAAGTGACACAGTGTTGGGGGCAAAGAAGCTGAACAAATGAGGTGTTGGAAAGGAAAAAAGGATGGTCTGGAGAAAATGCCAGGTCAGATCAAGGAACAGGCCAAGAGGGCTACAGGGGGATTATTGGGCTCTCAGCAGCTCAACCATATCTTGGCCTCTCCTAATCCGGGATAGGATCAAACCAATCTAAAATTCAGAGCCATTTTTTCAGATGTTATGCTCCAAAGACAGGCTTTGCTGACCATGTAGAAAAATAAACTAGATGCTTGCTACTGTTAGTGGAATGTAGGGTTCCATGGCACAAGTTGGCCTCACTGAATCTACTCAATCCATCTAATGAAATTTAGCATTTCTCCCTAGGATCTCTGCCCCTTCCTAGCCCCCAGCCCTACCAACAAGCTTAAGTTGATCATCTCACTTTCCCCCACTCACAAACAATGGAAATACAGATGTATTTGGAACCAGAGGACCCTAGCTCTGCCACTTACTACTTTGTGTGACTCTATGTAACTGAACTTTTCTGGGCCACAGTTTTCCCATCTGTAAAATGGGTGTGGAGCTAAATGGTCTCTGATAACACTACAGCTCAAAATCTACATATACTTCTCAATTCCAACCCTGTATTCTTGGTGTTACCACTACTCTCAATAAGAGTTAAGGCTTATAGAATGCTTAAGGGTCTTGAAAGTATTTCATAGGTATTATATTTCACTTGAGGTATGATTATTCCAATCATTTTTCAGATAAAGAAACTGAGGCTGAGTAGTTAAGTGACTTACCTAGGGTCACAAATCTAGCACCAGGTAAGCTTTGAGTCCACATCATCCTGGCTCCAGCTAGATCTTCTACACCATGCTGCCTTTTTCTCATCTTCTCCAACTAATGCAAATCCAGCCCTTCTACCAAAGGGCAGCTTAAAGGTCTCCTGCCTCAGGAGAAGAGCCCTCTTCCTATTGCTTTGATTTCCAAAAGATTTATGGGCCTCTCAGCTCCTCTAGCATCCACTGAACCTCTCAATTCAAGAAACCTTGGAGGTCCTGGTTTCAGGAGGATCTGAGTTCAAATCCAGCTCAGACTCTTGACACTTATTATGTGTGACCCTGGCCAAGTCATTTAACTCTGACTATCTCACCCCCTAATCAAAAATGAACCCCAGAATGACAAACAATAACAAAACTGTGATGCCACTATTCCACAGGATCAGAGATCTAAGGTTGAAAGGACCTCATCCAGTCCAACCCTCTAAAGGTACAAAGGAAGAAACTGCAAGGGGTAGTGATTTACCCAAGGTTACAAAGCAGCAAAGCTGGGCTTTGAACACATGACCTCTAGATCTAAAACCAGAGTCCTTCCCAGAGCACCACAATGCCTCATTCATTTCAGGCACATATGCTCTCTCTCCTTCTAGACTACACACAAGCAGTGACATTTGTTTCTATGACTCTGAGTGTCTAATACTGTATACTATCACATAGCAGGGAAAGGGACAATAGAGAACATGGCATGTTCTAGAGACCTTTCTGATGAAACTGCTCCCTTCTAACCCCCTTCAACTCCTTCCCAAATACTATTTTCAATGCATTGGTCTCTCACTCCAGAAGCTAAAAAGAGTCTGTCCCAAATACAAACGCAACGAGACAAGAGGAAACTGAGATAGATTGGTAGAAGAGCAGGGTTCAGTTTCCAATTCAACTGTTTGCTCAGTTGTGTGCCTCACTTAATTTCTCTGGGCCTCAGTTTACTTATCTGTAAAATGAGTTGGACTAGATCACCTCTGAAGTCTGTTTCTACATTGAAATCTATGGTCCTCTGGTTCTCCTTCATTCTCTAATTTTCCCCCAAGGGATCAAACAACCTAATATGTTTAGTAGCAAAACATAAACCCCCCATGGACAGGGACAATTTTTTTGGAAACTGAAATCTCTTTTCCTCCAGTATTGAGCACAGGGTCCAGCACATAGCTGATTCTTAATAAATTCTTGTTTTTACTGATGCTGAGCAGAACCAGAAAAACATTATACACCCTAACAGCAACATAGGGGCGATGATCAACCTTGAAGGACTTGCTCATTCCATCAGTGCAACAATCAGGGAAAATTTTGGGTTATCTGCAATGGAGAATACCATCTGCATCCAGAGAAAGAATTATGTACTTTGAACAAAGACCAAAGACTATTACCATCAAATTAGAAAAAAAAAGTTATATTATTATGTAATTTTACTATCTCATACTTTATTTTTCTTCCTTAAGGATATGATTTCTCTGTCATCACACTCAACTGAAATCAATGTATATCATGGAACCAATGTAAAGACTAACAGAATGCCTTCTGTGGGGGGTGGAGGCAGGGAAGCCAGAACTGGGGCAAAATTGTAAAACTCAAAATAAATAAAATCTTTCTTTAAAAAGAAATACTAGGGGGCAGTTAGGTGGCGCAGTGGATAGAGCACCAGCCCTGAAGTCAGGAGTACCTGAGTTCAAATCCGACCTCAGACACTTAATAATTACCTAGCTGTGTGGCCTTGGGCAAGCCACTTCAACCCCATTGCCCTGCAAAAAACTAAAATATAAATAAACAAACAAACAAGTAAACAAATGAATGAATGAATGGATGGATGAATAAATAAACAAGTAAACAAATAAACAAATTAAATAAATAAATGTTTGTCTTTGGATATATCCATCAATTGGGAACTGAACAAATTGTGGTGTATATAAATGTGATGGAATACTATTGTTTTGTAAGAAATCATGAGTAGTGGAAACAATGTGGGGACTAACAAATTGCATTCTGTGTGTGGGGGAAGTGGGATGGGGGAAAATTGTAAAACTCAAAATAAATAAAATCTTTACAGGAAAAAAAAAAGAAATCATGAGTAGGTAATAATTCAGAAAAACCTAGAAAGGCTTTCATGAACTGATGTTGAGTGAAGTGAACAGAACCAGGACATTGTACATTTGGACAGCAACATTATGTGATGATCAGTTATGATAGACTTAGTTATTCTTAGTAGTATGATGACCAAAGATGATTCTAAAAGGTTTAGGATGGAAAATTCCATTCACAATCTAAATGCAGACCAAAGCTTACTACTTTCCCATTTTAAATAAAGGTTTTATATATTTTTTCTTTCTCATGATTTTTTCCTCTTTTGTTTCGATTCTTCTTTCACAATATAATGAAAATGGAAATGTGTTTAACCTGATTGTACATGCATAACCTATATTGATTGTTTGCTGTCATAGGAAGGAGAGAAGGGAGAGAGGAGAAAAATGTGGAACTCAACATCTTGCAGAAAATATATGTTGAAAACTATCTTTTCATGTAATTGGAAAAATTAAAATTAAATAAATAAAATAATGCTTGTCTTTGTTGAAATAGAATCCTTAAAACTTGTCAAAGGATCAATTAAAATATATTAAATGTCTACTATATTTTGTACATTGTACTTAGTGCAAGAGTTACAAATATAAAGAATCAAATAATACCTGCTCATGTGGAATTTATATTCTAATGGGAAAGATGGAGGGGGACTAAAAGAAACAAAATAAACAAATAAATAATAAATGTTTGTCTTTGAACTGAATTTTCAAACTGAATTTTCTTAAGAATTTCAATATCTTAACTATAATTCACCACCCCTTTATCTAAGTTATGAGTGCCACTGGTACCATAATCAATAATTAATACTAATTAACAAGAATCTAATAATTAACAATTAACATTATTGATGAAATAGAGTGAAAAAGATCAAGGTGGGTCAGATACAAGAGAAAAACCATCAGAAAAGGCCTGCTGCTCCCTTCACTACCACCTTATTTATACTCGTAATTTGGCACTCTTTATGAAGAAAGGGTTTGCTTGGCAAGAAACCTCCACCCAGGCCCTTTGTAAATATCACATGTTTCACATTAGTAGAGCTCAAATGAAAGATGAGGCCCATCCATACTCATGGAAGTTCAGAGAACAGAGAACACTTCCAACAGCTAGGTGAGATATTCTAAAGGAAAACAATGTAAAACAAGGTAACACCTTACTTAAAAGAATAAATGCATCTTCCTTTAGCACTAACAATATTATAGATCAGAATATAAACACGGGACCAAATTGCTACCTCATTCTAAAGAGCAAGTTTGTCTCACCTCTCCACCTCCCACAAGTAATGAGGAAGTAAATCGCTCCTTCTGAGAGAGGTGGGGAGCTACAGGTGCCTAATGCTGCATACACTGCCAGCTATGGGCACTGTCCTGGTTAGATTTGTTTATTGAGCCTTTTTTATTACAAGACAGATTTCATGTGTTGGAAAAGGAAGGGGAGGGGTGACTAAGGTAAAAACAAAAAGGATCAATATATTATTTTTAAAAAACAAAACAAAAGAATACCACCTTGCATAGAGCTAAAAAACAAGTTCACAAATGACTGGAAATGCTAGAAGGTGGCTAACAAATACGTCATGCATAAGGTAGGTCTACTTAAAAAACTCCTAAGTATAATAAAACCAGAGATAGCATCTTTGCAGCCTGGGAGGCCAGAGAAAAGTAGCTTCCATGGAAAGAACATTCTGAGCCTAAGTAGTGAGTACAGATGTCTTCAGAATGAACTATGTCATGCTGACCTGAGCCCCCTTCTTCTGAAGCTGCAGAACTTAGCAACTACTGGCACATCCCAGAATATCTACTGGTTTTACTCAAATCTCCAACTCAAAAAGCTGACCCGGCTGTGAATTTCAACTGACCGGAGAGAAAAAAAATGATCAAAAGGCATTCAGATTAACTTGAACTTCTCTCTCGAGGAGCAGCCAACCTAGGAGGAGGGTGGGAGGCAGCAGCAGGGCCCTCTGGGCTAGGCACCCGGCTGCCTCTTATTTTTAGCAACAGTCTGGAAGCTGGAGTAAACAACCTAGCTAATGAAATGTACACAAGGAAGGCCTACTCAGAATCCTGCAACACCTGCATTGCAGGGTAGGCAGACAAGCCAGGTGCTGCCAAGAGGGGGAGGAAGCCAAGACGCTTAAGCAGAATGGAAGGAGGACTTCTCCCAATAACAGAAGCACCAAGGCCAGACACCGAGGATTTGTGCTGGTAGCAGGGCGAAGACACATCTGGCTGCAGGAGGAGGGGGAGAGCAGGACACCAGATCAGAAACAGCTGTTCTCTGGCTTGCAGGCTGTCTTCTTTTCCTTACTGAGATCTTGCGGCACCCCCTTCCGAACCACATGAGACAAGCTATTCTCAATCAGGAGTCCGAAGACAAGAGCCCTTTGGGATACCCCCAACAGTGCAATATATAGAGGTACTTCTGATCCACTAGAAAGTCAAGTGATACATTGACTGGTGGCAAGTCACTGGGTCTCAGTTTCTCCATCTATATAATGAGACTATTGAGCATGGAAATTGTGAATGTGGAATGACACAGGAAAACGAGCAGAATGGGAGGAGAAATTGATTCCAAGTATGAGCTTGGCTGAAAAGTGATCATAATCCAAGAGAAGATATAATGAAACATCCAAGCAATGAAATGTCTCCCTTCTCTCTATAGAGAGGTGGAGTACCCCTAGAGTGTTACTGTACACATGGTCAGGCAGTTATTATTGCTGTATCAGGTGCTTGGACTCAACTTATATTTTGTTTCAAAGAAAAGGGATATTGCCAGAAATGACTTGGATGTAAAAAACACAGGGCCCCAATAGACTACCTTTTTTCCAAGGTCAGAAAAAGAAAATGGACAAGAAAATAGATCTATCAGTCCCTTTCAACTCTGAGAGACTAGGAATTCTCTGAAAACTTTAATCAAGTTAAAATAGAAAACTCATCATTGGCACAGTGACCAACTATGTATGGCATTATGGAAACAGCCTACCTATACCAAGGTAGGCCCCCAGGTGAAGAGTTTCTCCATCAGAGTAATCCTTTAAGATGATTGGCTGACTTTGAGCAAGTCCCCCCCCCCCAATCTCCTGTGCAATCACTGATCCTTACGACTAGTTAGGAGAGAAAAATGCAGGAAAAGGCATATAAATAGCAGACTTTGAAGGGGGGGGATGGGAGGGGGGTTAAGGGAAGGCACATTTATAGACAGGTGGAAAGAAATCAACAGAAGAGAGAACAGAGAAAGGATGCCTGCTGGAAGTAGACTCTTGAAGAGGTAGTGGGAGGCAATGGGATAGAGAACCCAGGGAGAGAGATTTCCCTGGAAGATAAAGGATGAGGGCAAAGATTGAAAAAGAAATTAGGATACCTGAGGCAAATTCAGTCGTGGAGACACAGAGATAATGGTAGGTGATGGGGGCTGAGGGGGAGATGGGGCAGACCCCAGGAAAGAGGGTCTGACCTAGAGCCCAGTGGTGTGCTAAGACAGTAAATGACCCACTCCACCTTTGCTCTTTCACTCATTCCCCCCATCTCATTCACTCTGCCGAAGCTGATCTTTTCCCACTCAGCACCCAGCTCCTACGGGGCAAAACTAGTAGGGCATATAAGGTTTGGAGACATAAATCTCTGTATCACCATAGAAGGAAAGAGTATACACATAACCCTCCACAGAAAAGCACAAACCCAATCCTGGATGGCATGGCCTATGGCAAAGGTCCAGATGTCCCATCGTAGTTATAGCTCTGGTATTTAAGAGGTTATATTAAAGGTGCCTGGAGGAATTTGATCTTCTCCAGTGAAGTAGGAAACTAGGAAGCCTGTGGCAAGTGGTGAGGGTGGGGGCTGGTACAGAAGGGAAAAGTTTGTAGACAGCACTTTGGGAAATGGGATAAGAAGTCAACAACAGAAGAACAAAATTTCAGGATGTTTCCCTCACAAAACTCAGCTGGTCAAACAGAGGAAAGGAGAAAAGAGCTGTTGAGGGTAATGTAGGGACAAAAGTCCATAAGGCAAGAATGGTAAGAAATAAGGGCTCAAGGGAGTCCACATTAGTGGAAACATGGGGTCAAGTTTGGGTTAGAAGCAAAGTTAGATTGGGAGAAATGGATGGGGACAACAGGTCAAGAAACTGGAGGCTACAATATGGGCAAAGAGGAAATGCGGTGTATGAGGGGGGCAGATAATGTGGTCTGAGTAGAATTTATGGACAAATGAGTTATAATAATAAAAGGCACTGTGGAACAGACTGGGAGGTACAAAGATGATTTGTTAGAACCAAGAAGATGAATCTGAGGGTAGTACTGTAGCAAATCACATGCCCCCAATTCTGCTAAGAAGACACCCAAAATTTGAAGCTAAAGACTTCATTACAAATTGGGGCAGATGGTACAGTGGATAAAACACTAACCTTGAAGTCAGGAGGATTTGAGTCTGACCTCAGTCATTTACTAGCTGTGTAATCCTAGTCAAGTCACATAACCATGATTGCCTCAAAAAAAAAAAGACTTTATTAGGAATCAATAATGGTCCTAAGAAGTAGTGAATGAATAGAGAACTAGCTTTGGAGGCAGGAAGCATCATTTCACATCCTGCCTCTGATATCTAATAGTTTATATGGAGCCTCAAACAAGTGATGGAAACTGTCAACTATCAATTCTCTCTATCAATCAACTCTCTAAGACTATGAGTTATAGAAAAATGGTCAGTCTGTAGGTGAAGGAGGTTTCCATAACAGGAGTTTCCTCACACCAGAATCACAGATCTAAACCAAACAACCCACTAAAAAGGTACAGGTATAAAATACTTTAAGAAGGAAGGAAAGCAAAAGAAAAAGAAAAAAGGGAAAAAAGGAGAGAAAATAAAGGAAGGAGAGTGGAAAGAAGGGGAGGAGGGAGGGAGGGAGGAAGGAAGAAATAAAGGAATTAAGAATTTTATCTTCCTGAGGACCTTAATGGTGTGGAAACTCCTTCCACTGATAGTCTTATATAGTTGCCTGGGACATGAAGAAATTAAGTGACTTGATCAGTGGTTATGTAGCTAGTATGTATCAGAGGCACCACTTGAACCCAGGGCTTGCTGATGCTGAAGCTGCTGAACCTCTCTTTACTAAGTCATGTTATGTCTCTCATGACATATAATGCTCTGCCCTCATAATCCATGATTCTAGTACCAGTTCTTTCAAGAGCATTCCTGGAATTGGGGTGGAGGTCTGAAAAATCTCAGGTGGTTTTGTAACCATGGATTAAAGTTCTGCTTAGTTGTGGATCACTCATCTTAGTGTAAAAAGTACTCGCCTAACATCTGATGGTTTTCAAATGGTTAAAGAGATCTTTGCCTGTGCTTGCTCAGCAGTTGATCCCATTCCTTTAAGGAGACTCAAAGGAATTTGGTTTAAGAATTATTTGATTTAAGGGGCAGCTAGGTGGATAGAGCATCAGCCCTGGAGTCAGGAGGACTAGAATTCAAATCTGGCCTCAGACACTTAATAATTACCTGGCTGTGTGACCTTGGGCAAGTCACTTAACCCCCACTGCCTTGCTAAAAAAAAGAATGACTTGATTTAAGAAAGCAACTGTAAAGCAAGGCAGTTTTCAACCAAAATGAAGACTGAAAAGGTAGTTTATATTTAAAACTCTAGATTTCCAGGTGAACTGATCCTTCTCTTTTTAGTTATTGTCCAGAAACAAACTTACAAATAAGGAATGTACCATAGGTTCCATGACATTGTCATAAGCCTAAAATAGCTCCAGCCACTTGCCACAGTCTCAAATAACAATCTAAAATAGGATTTACTAAGATCTCTCTCACTCTGGGGGAAACAATAAGTCCAGGGATAAAGCAAGGGTATCCCTGCTTTATTATCTGACAAAATTCTATAAATGCTCATCTATGGGAGAAAGAAGCAAAAGAAAGAATAATAACTGACACTCTGCAATTGGTTTTACAGACATCCCATCTGATCCTCGCAATAAATCTGTGAGGCATGTGCCATTATCCATATTTCACAGATGAGGCAAGCTAAGGCTGAGAGAAGTTAAGCAACTTGCTCCGGGTCCTAATGCCTGAAAGTTTGCCTAAGACAAGCCATCATCCCCTATCTTCCAGACTCCAAATCTAGTATTCTATCAAGGAGAAAGTAAGGATCCCAAGGGCAAGCCAGCAAGCTTGCCAAAGAAGGAACATCATCCAACATTTTATCAACCAGAAGAATGTAAGCATCCCAAGAGTAAACAATGTCTTACTTTCAGATTTGTATCCCTAGAATATAGTTTAATAGATGTTTAAGAGATAAGTAACTGATATATTGATTAAATTAACAACAATATAAACATGGACAAAGAGAATATAAAATATATCCCCATTTGCAGATGACTGGAAAAATATTCTTAGAAAACCCCAGAGAATCAACAAATAAATCAAGTGAGAAAAATTAATGGGTAAAAATAAATTCATGAAAAAATCAGAATTGGGGAAATTTTCATTTGTATTTAATACTTAACAAAATAAAAAAGATTCAACAGCATTCTCCCCACTTGCAGACTACCTAATTTTCTTTCCAATCCTTATCTTTTGCCAAAAAAATCTAGAGGTTAAAATTTAAGAGTACATAGGGTCAACAGGAAGGAACATCAGTAGAGACTTTCTAGACCCAGTTGAACAGGTTAGCTGTTTGTTCTTTTGGACCAAAAAAAAAAAACAACAATGTAAAAAAATGGCCTTTGTAAATGCTGAAAGGAGGTTAGGTTGAGCAAGTGTCCATGACTTTAAAAACATGCAATTGATTATGCAACTGTTAAGGTTTACTCTGCTTGTCGCTCTCTTTCTTTCTCTCTCTTTTTAGTATTGAAAAACCTACTGCTGGGAAGCCAGGCTTCCCTCCAGCAGGGCCCATGAAATCTAATGAAGAATGCCAGTAGTGAACTAGGATGGTTATACATTCAAATCTCAGAGGGAAGAAACTCCATTCAAGAAAGCCAAAAGCAAGGTTTCCAACCTGGTTCAATCTAGCATCTTTTATTCTGATGGTTTGTGAAAATGCCTAGCTACAAGGAGCCAAATCACTGGAGTCTGAGAAAACATGGCACTGTTTCCAATATCCCAAAGGCCATTGCCAGTGGAACAGCAGTCCTTTTTTTTGCAAAGGAGAAAGAGGGGTGCTGAGACTGCCATGTCCAGGGCATTCCCACGGCACTTTTCTTATTCTACCTAAGACTCAGAAGTGAAGTAACAGGGCAATTATCATTCTGGACCTGAAATCAGAATAGGCCTGATTTCAAATCTGGCATCAGACATTTACTAGCTGTGTGACCCTCAGGCGAGTCATATAAGATGTTTGCCTCAGTTTCCCCATCTGTAAAATGGGAATACGGTGCTATTTGAGGATCCAATGGGCTAATAATTGTAATAGTGCTTACTTAAGCAAAGTGCTTGACACATACTAAGAGATAGATTGATAGATATTAGATAGATAGATATAGATATTAAATATTACCTATTATTTCCATTTTAGAAATGAGGAAACTGAGGAATAGAGAAGTAAAGTGTCTTCACCCAAGGTCAAGCAATTAGTGTCAGAGGAAGGATTTGCACTCAGGTTTCCTGACACCAAATCCAACCATGACATGCCATTTCCATTTCAAGAACAGAAGAGTAAATTAGCTTTTTACCACTGGGATATCTACATGTCTAATGCAACTAATAAAACATTTCAAAAAATGCCTGTGTGCTTTTCCCTGGATCCTTCCTACTCTGGCTATAACTGTATCTCCTTGACAGTGGGAATGTATTACTTAGTAATAGGATTGGAAACATTAATTAGCAACAGAAATCATTTCTGCTTCTAATTGTTATCTGACAATGACCAGAGTAAATGACTGCACCATTTTGTTTCCTGACAAGGCAAAGGCAGGGCTAGCCTTAACCTGGCTTAGGGGAAGGCTGCTTATTTCTAGATTCATCATTCATTACTTGACCAGTTCCAAACCACTGTTATTTATTAGCCCTAGTGTCAATTTTGGAAGTTGCTGGGTCTACGCGACATCTACCAAAATCCCAGTCCCAAGCCTTAGACCCCATTCAAATATGAGGCATTCTTTGACACTTTGGACTGGAGGTAGAATAGCTCTTCTCCACGTCCTCACTGCAGCATCTGTGTCTGCAGAAAAAAATCTTTACTACTTACATGAGAAATTAATAATTCCCCAGGACCAGCAAACCCACACTGAGCTCTGGTTTGTTTTGATGAGAACAGAAACAAAACCAAAAAAAATAAAAACAAAAAGAGAGAACTAGTTGGACACAGGATGGATGATCAGTGCTCACTGTGCTTACCCAGCATGCTAAAAACTGATGTGCTCAAGAATGACTACATGCTACTTATGGGCCTTCAATTCAAAGTAAATTTTTCCATTTATTCTATTTAGGAAAAATACATTTCTTTTCATCTTTCCTAAGGAACAAAGGGCAGGACATGTCCATGGGAGCCTAGGTACTGGATAAGCCTACCTCTGACACTCGGTGAACAACCCTGGACAGATTGCCTAACCTCTGGGAGCCTTAGTTTTCCTCATCTTCTAAAAAGAGATAACAAAAGTGCTTACTTGGCCAAATTTGTTATGAGATGATGGAAGTAAGGCATTTTATAAGTCTAAAAACACTAAACACAAATATACAAACACACACACTTTCTCATTCCCACCCTACCCCCAAAAACCCTATTTGTGGGGGTAGGGTGGGGAATGCCATTGTTATTGTTATAGTTCCCTTTAAGAGGAGAGATTCTTGGCCTTTTCTCTATCTTCCTTACTTTTGGGATGCTTACATTCTCCTGGCTGAAGTCTATGGACAGACCTGCTACCCTTCTCACTATCATGTTCTTATATTTGTAAATATAGAATACACAAGATTGCAAAGGAAACAAATTTAAGAGCCCCTGCTTTAGGGTTCTTCACAACTGTGTGTGATTGAGAGTGCAAGGTAGCTTTGTTTTGGGTCTAGATCTATGATTTCATCTATGTGAGGAACTCCCTGAATGTTGACTCCACCCACCAGTGCTGGTTGACCACATACCTGTAACGCGGAGGTTTAGGGACTTACCCAAGCTCACACAGCCAATAGGTGACAGAGACAGGATCTCAACCTAAATCCTAGCTTTTTTGTGGCTGTCTTTTATACTATGTGACCTCTCTTATGCAAACATCTTAAAGCCCTGTTTTACAGATAAAGAGACTAAGGGTCAGGTCGCTCACTCACAGGTCTCACAGACTGGTTAATGACAGAACCAGGACTAGAAGAACCTGGTTTCCTTGGGGTAGGGGTGCAAGGGCAAGGGAAAAAAAGAGGGTAATGGAGAAGGTCTCAAAGTCTCCACTGCAGGATCAAAAGCTTTGGTAGAGCCAGTGGGGAATGATGTGAGAGGGTGGGCTCAAGGACAGGCTAAGTCTACTATGGGAGACAAACCACCCAGAGACTGACCACCACACTTGAATTCTTTGTCCCCTGTGACTTGTAGCAACTAATCTTAAAATTAAAGAATAAATGGTTCTTCAAAGGCTCTATTTTAGATCAACTTTGTGCCTTCTGTCTTTTTTTTTCTTGGGATCACAGACTTATAGATTTCTTGGGGTCATAGTTTAGGCAGAATTCAAAATCAGGCTTTCTGTACTCCAAGGCCAGTCATCTAATGAAATCCCCTCTTGTCACCGAAGAGGCCCACAGAAAGGAAGAACTTATCAAAGGTCACACAGGTGTTAAGTGCTAGAAACAGGACTGAAATCTAAAGTACTAATTCCAAACTCAATTCTCTTGCCAATAAGGGACTCTTTAGAAAGTTAAACCTATTGTTTTATATGTATCACCAAAAAGCCAAGTAGACAGCTAGCAAAGAGGATCCCTACCATATTGGCACTAGGCCAGGCTGCCTTCTTAGACAAAAGGCTCAGTATTCTGCCGCATTTGAAAACACCTTTCCATCATTGAATCTCTAAGTATTCAACCAAAAAAGAAATATCATAATCTATTTTGTTTTCAAATTAGAGATGAGAGGTTAAAACATTAGATCGGCAAGGAAGAGGTAATATTTTCTGACTTCTTGTCTTTTTTTTCCTGGCTTTCCCACTTCTAATATTAGGATATAGTATGATTCACTGGAAGGTATTGCTTAATTTGGAGTCTAGAGACTTGGGTTCAAATCTCAGCTCCGACACTCAAGTGAACTTGTCCAAGTCACTCTCTGAGTGTAAGTTTCCATTCCTGTAAAATGAAAGTAGGAAAAAGCTGGACCGGTTGGTTGGGTGGGTGGTTGTTATCGTCCTTCATTCTCAAAGAGGATCAAAATGATACCACTATATTAGAGCCAAATTACAGTGAGTCCAACTGTAGCTGATCAGACCAATTCAAGCTCAGGCATGCTGTACCATAGGTCAGGCACAAATAGGCCATGTGAACATTTGGGATGGATTCTCTAAATTTGTAAATCTATGTTTGATAGTTTCTGAGGTCCTTGCCAGTTCTTAAATATATGATCATGATGTAATCATTTGACCTGTCAGTTTCCCTCTTTCTAAAATGAGGGAGTTGGACGTGACCTGGAAGGTCCCTCCCAGCTCTAAAACTGCATCCGCAAAGAGACTGCAGTGGCAACTGTTAACAATACAACAGTGAGACAAGTGAGATTTTTTTAATGTAAATAAATTATGTTTGTTTCTTGTCTGTTCAAGATCAAGTGGTAACAGTTAATTTTCTATGTCTTACTGCTCTGAAAAATTTTGTTTACAAAGGCTTTGTGCTAAAATTATGACCTAGCTTATCTTGTGGGCCTGTCACATGAATCAGGCCTGATTTCATCCAGTTTGGCAGATTCATTGTGAGTGGGCTTTTCCCATTTCATGCCCTCTTAAATATAAAAACTTTGAAAACCTACCTATTGATTTTCAATCTATTTTCTCTCCATTTAATCTACCCTTAATTGCCCGCGGCAACAATAATAACAACTCACACTTACGTAGGGCCTTAAGGTCTACAAAGCACTTTTCATGCATAATCTCGTTGGATCCTCACTAAAGCCTGTGAGATCCGCTTTATGATCCCCATTTCACGGAAGAGGAAACTGAGAGTCAGAGAGGTTAAATGGCTTGATAAGTGTCAGAGGTAAGGTATGAGTACAAGTCTTCCTGATTTGGAGGGTAATGATCTGACCACAAGGCCATTATGACTCTCAAAATAAGTCATCCAAAGGTTGGTTTTGAAAATCTAAAAAACTGTGATGACTAGGAAGAATGGTGCAAGGGAAAGAATGCTGGATCTGAACTAAGAGGTTCTGGGTTCAAATGCTGACTTTTCTATCAATATGATCTATGAGGCAAGCCACTTAACCTCTTTCTGAGCCTTATTTTCTTCAACTCCAAAATGCATTATTTGGATGAGGTGATGTCTGAGATGGCTTCCAGTTCTAGAATTTTTTTCCCAATGATTAATATCATCTGTGTCTCGTCTTCTGAAAACTGAAGATTTTCCCAGATTTATCTCTAGCTCTTTCAAAGAAACTTACAACATTCACAGATTATATAATCTAACCCCTTTACTTCGGAGATAAGGCTCCTGAAGGACCCAAAAGGGAACAGGATTTGCCCAACATCATATGGCTAGTAAGTGGCACAGCAAGATCTTACTAGCATAAAGTTTGTTAAAAAGAAATCTCCTTTTGGTAGATATAGGGGGCTATGGTGCAAACACCATCTGACCTAGGCAATGAATGGATTGGTTTTACTTAACTATTTGATTAAATTACCTAGCTGTGTGGCCTTGGGCAAGCCACTTAACCCCATCTGCCTTGCAAAAACAAAAAAGAAAAAGAAAAAGAAAAAAAAGAAAATTCAAAGGTCATAAAATTTACCTGTTTCACAATAATTCATAAAATAAATACTGCCTAGGCAATGCTCACGTTCAAATTACCTTTAACCAGATTCACTCAGATCCCAAGTATTTGGGGACTGCTGTTTCAACCCACCAGTGACCTCTGACATCACCTATATTCTTCTTCTTCTTCCTCTTCCTCTTCCTCCTCCTCCTCCTCCTCCTCCTCCTAGTGGCCCTCATCAATTCCAAGGTTTAAAAACATCCAAAGTAAAAGGGTAAATAATCATTTTGCCCTTGCCTCCTAAGTAGGGAACTATACCAGTGTGGAAATGAAAGAGAGCATTCACACTGGAGTAAAAAGATGTGTCCATCTGAATCCCAAGCCAGGCCCTCCACTAGATTTATGATCTTGAGTAAATCATTGCCCATCCCTGGATCTCTATCTCCTCCTCTATAAAATAAGCGGAGTTGTTGATCTCTGATCTTTCAGATCCCTTCTAGATCTAAAGTGGTCTAAATAGCCTGGGTTCAAATCCCAAATCTACCATTTGATTACTATGTGAATTGTGAGTGAGTTTTTCCCCTTTTGTACCTTTTGAAATATCAAACAGTTAAGTAAAGTATAAGCAGAAAAAGTCAGCAAGTCGCTTCTAAGTGTCCTCTGTAAAAAATGAGCAGGCCTGAACTAGACGGCCTCATAGCTCCCTTCAGTCCAAAGTCTATACTACATGAGCAAGTTGCAGGGGTTTAAAGTTAGAGCATCAGCCCAAATGTTAAGGAGGTTGCCAAATATTCCCTAGCTCCATTTTGTGTCTGTCTGTAATTTACTCCTGGTTCATCTTAAGAACCAACATGCTCTTGTTATGGAGGGAGCAAACTGAGGAGGCAGGAATTGTTTTTATAATCAGCACTTCTAGCTGACCAATCCCTTTGTTTTTCTCCAGAGTATCTCCCCATACACCACCCCATTATTTAAAGTTCCTGAGCAGAATAGATTTTTATCCTGATGCAGCAATTTGCATTGACTCATGTGACCATAATGATAGTTTTTCTATGAAGTTGCCTTCTAAAGAGTTTTTAAAAAGCACCCAACTCCGAGGCTAGTTTGCCCATTGCCCTGTGGCTGGTTTATCTGTATGTGGCCAAATATAAAGCTAATTATGATACAAAGTGAAGTAAATTTCTAGCCTTTTCTCTCTCTCTCTTTTTTTAAATATACTAATAGGGACTTTAAAAAAAATCCCTGTTAAGGTCTACATTGTGTTTAAGTTCTGTGGCATCTGGTTTTCATGGTGTAAAACAATAACCTTGCAAGAAAGAGGGAGGATGGGTGTCTCCTTAGCAGGGTCCTAGATCTGCAGTCAGAAAAGAAAGATCTGGGTTCTAATCCTGCCTCAAATGACTTATTATCTTGCTATGTGACACTTAGCTTCTCTGCAGACCAGTTTCTAGCAACACCTACTTCAAAGAGTTGATGTGAGGCTCCAGTGAGATAATGGACTTTGTAAAGTGTTTTGCAAAGACAAAAGCTTCTATAAATGTTAGCAATTGGAGGGAGTGTGTTGGCAAAAAGCACTGTGACCCTTACCTTCAGGAAGAAAAAAAATGAAGTACCTCTCCCTCCCACGTACTAGTAATTTAAGATTCCTTTAGGTTTTCCAAGAAGCACCTTGGTTTCTACCTACTAGGAATGTTCAGGTAAAAAAAGTGGACTCCTTAACTAATACATGAACTAATAGGCCAGGAGATCCTTACCCTTTCATCTTCTGGCTACCTGGCCTAATTTGAGTAGGACTGGGTTCATTTGGCACTGTGGGAAAGCATGAAGTCTACAAGGAAGCAATTGAAATGGAAGGTGAAAGCCTCCTTAAGTGCTGGAAACTTGCCATCAGAATTTAGGAAGAACCTGAACACCTCCACCCCACAGTCATTTACCAGTTGTTTGTGCTATGGATTACCTCTATTCTCAGGGACTTGATCAAAATCAATCAATGACCTTTAACTGTGTGCCTCTGTAAGCAATGAAGTTGTTTAAATTCGTTTGGGGACTGCTTTAATATTATTGCTCTAAAAATCCATATTTTTGAATAGCTAGCAGGCTACATATACTTCACTATGGTTTTAAAAGAAAAAAAAATTCATGTAGGTTGCACAGATGCGGATTTCTGATCAGGTGGGCCTGAACATAATAGTCATTCACACCCTAGTGATGGGTTTCTGTAACCAGAACAACACTCAGCAGAGGAACCGCCATGTATCCCAACTTAGCCTACCTCTTTTTCCCAGCAACTCAGTATTCCATCTCTTAAGTTGTCCCTCTAACCAAAAAGGTTCTCCCTCCTCACTACTGCTTCTTGAGAGCCTCAGTTTGGGTGCCAACCTCCTATGAGAAGCCCTCCCCGTCCTCTCCTAACCTAGTTACTTTTGCTCTTTCCTTCTTCAAAAGTGCCTCAGTTGTCACCTAATCATAGACTGAGGACAGGAAAATCATCTAGTCTAAGCCCCTCCGGTTTTTAAATAAGGTAAATGAAACCCATCAAGATAATGTATCTAAAACATATAGTCAATAGGAGAGCAAGGAATTCAGCAGAAGTCCTTTGCCTCCAAAGCCAAGCATTCTTAACTCTGAGCCACACCAACTCCATCTCTTTATATGTTGTATCTCTTTCCAGTGGAATAGAAACTGCTTTTTCCCTTTGTCTTTGTGTTTCCACTGCAAAGCACAGTGCTTTCTACAGTGGAGGTTTTTAATGAATGCTGGTTCAATTAAATTAAATCAAATATTTTAAGTTCTGTCTCTCACTTAGTTGTAGGACTATGAAGGTGATGATACCTGGGAAAGTCTACCTGGTTCCCTTCTCAGGTCTTCATCCAGGATGCCCTTGGTGTGCAGAGATAATTTTCAATATTTTATAGAGATGACAAAAGAAGATATGAGGGACACTGTAACATAATGTTTGGTGAGATGAATTGAGATGAGCTGAATTGGAATGGGTGGGTTTGGTGAGGATGGGGGTTTAGAATGGAAAGTACAGACAGAGCTAGACTTTGTAAGGCTAAATGATTTGTCCAGGTTCACATGGCCTGACTACTGTGTTTCAGGGGGAATTTTATCCAGATCTTCCTAACTCTGACTAGCTCTCTATTCACTGTCTCACACAGCCCATAAGTATTTATGGTAATAGCCTATAAAAAATAAAAGGGTAACATCTGAAAAAAAATGAAAATTGTGATGTGACTTTGAGAAAGCCCCTTCCCTTCTCTGGGCAGTTTTAACTGTGAAATGAGGGAGTTGGCCTAGAACACCCCCTACTAGCTCTTAAGTTCAATAACTGAAAGTCTAATGCTGTTTCTCAGCTAATACTCCTCCTTCCTGGCCTTGGTTCCCTCCCTAGCTGTTCCATTTTTGTCCTTGCCATTGCTGCTCCTATGCTCCTGCCCCCAGGATGCCCAGTCATCAAGGTTCTTCCTTTTCTTTACCATATGGCAAAGACCTTGCTGCCCAGCCCAGCAGACAAATCCCATAAATAACAATATGCCTGCCATAGAATGTTTGCTCTCATTTCAGATTTTTGTCTTCCTGTTTCATGTGTTTTTGAAGAAGGGGTGGAGGTAGGGAGGTGGGATTGATTTCATAGTCTCATAAAAAAATGTTACTATAAGACTATGGTGCTACTTTTCCCCCCACCCTATTCAGAGGTAGTGGCCACTGGGGACAAGGCTGGTCAAGTCATTCCCTAACAATATTCTGTCTTGGTGACCTATACAAAGAATGTAGGGGTGACTAGGTGGTGCAGTGAATAGAGCACCGGCCCTGGAGTCAGGAGGGCCTGAGTTCAAATCCGACCTCAGACACTTAATAATTACCTAGGTGTGTGGCCCTGGGCAAGCCACTTAATTCCATTTGCCTTGCAAAAACTTTTTTAAAAAGTATGTAAAAGGATGTATAATTGCTGAAATGCCAGAGGAAGAACCCAATAGCCTGTGTGCTCACCTCCCCAGCATCTGGGACCCTGGCACTTGAGAACATGGTTTGGCCTAACCTGCCATAGGAACAAGATGGCAAATTGATATTTTGAGCAACCAGATGGAGAGTCATACCACAATGGACTTCCCAAGGGTTCTCTTTGAAGAAATGCCTGGAACCAATTGCTCCTGCCAAGCTAGGGAATGCATTTTCCCAATCCATCTGACAATATTTTCCTTGATCACACCCTGAAACTGCCCACCAACAGGAGACCTGGAAAGCCCTCCCATGGATTCAAGAATCACACCAGGAAGGAATTTAAAAAATGAACTCCTACAGCAAAAAGCCATCTTGAATCCCACAAAATCCTACTCAGAAAGCATCAAGCCAATCACCTTCTCTACAACAAAGAACAACATGGGGAACATGGTTCAATGCCACAGAATACTGGATTTAGAGTCCAAGGATCTGAACATAAATCTTGGCTTCTCTTCTCATTAGAACTCATCTTGTGACCTTGAGCAAATTCACCTCAGTTGCCCAGCCTTGAGTGCCTCCTAGTTCAAAATCTAAGAGCCTCTGAGGTAGCTAAAAAGTAAGCATGAAGCAGCCTGAAGTGAAAGTCATGGACCAGAGCCATGCCAACAGCCCACATCTCCAGGGCCCTCTCTAGATTGCAAAGCATTTCCTTCCCAGTAGCCCAGTGGGGAAGATGCAGAAGGAATGCTATCATGCCCATTTTACCGATGGGAGGCCTGTTCCCCTCATTATTCCTTAAGCTGACTTATAGCCTTAGATAGGAGACAGGACAGGGATGCAAATTAAAAGTACTCCAGAATCCAGTGTGCTTTCAGCCGGAGGGGCAGGTAGCCAGAGTTCAGAGGAAGCAAAAAGAGATCACTGCAAGCTGAAAGGAAATTTGTGGGGAATTTTTTTAAATTTTGCTTGAACCGATACTTGAAGGGAAGCAGGTTTAATTAGAGGAGAATGAAATGGGTAGAAGGGACCATTGTGGAGATTCTGAAGAGCACTTGTGGTGCTGGTCCATTATTCTATCTAATATGTAACACTTAGGAATCTACTCCTCCTGGAGACAGGTGACTCATTAGCTGTTCATCAGTCATGATTAAGGACCATTTCCAGTGGACTATGGGGAATGTTTCATGAGAAAGAGAAGACAGAGAGGATGGAGGAGATTATTGACTGATAGGGGTCACCAACATCATACAAAAAGAATGAGAAGTCAAAAAATCTGTCAAAAAGGGAAGGCAAAGGAAGAAGAGAGGGAAAGGATTAGGTAAGAGGTTTTGGCTGGGACAGTCTCCTAGGCCACTCTGTACAGAAGCAATGAGCTATGTAGTTCATATAAGAATAGATAGGACCTATGTACACCAAGTTTGAGTATAGTCCAGGAGGCAGAAAGAACAGTGGGTCAGGGCAGCTAGGTGGTGCAGTGAATAGAACACTGGTCCTGAAGTCAAGAGGACCTGGGTGCAAATCCAACTTCAAACACTTAATAATTGCCTAGCTGTGTGACCTTGGGCAAGACACTTAACCCTATTGCCTTAAAAAAATAAAAAAGAACAGTGGGTCATGGAGAAACCCTATGCATGTGGTCATGCCTTGTGGCCAAATAAGGAAGGGAAGTAATATAGAGAAAGATCAACAGGTCTGCCAGCTTGGAGCCAAAAATCAGAAGACCTAGAGCATCCTTCATTAGAATACAAACTCCTTGAGGGCAAGGACTGCTCTGGTGACCCCCTATGGCAAAAAGCTACCTCAAATCCCACAAAACCTATGCAGAAAACATAGAGCCAATCACCTCCTCTACAGCAAAGAACAACAAGCAAATGTAGAGGGAGCATGGGGCAGTGGGACACAATGGTTTTGGGTTTCAGGGTCCTCCACGCAGTGTTTGGCACATAGTAAATACTTAACATGTGTCTGTGGATTAGAATTCAGGATGGCAGAACCAGCAAAGTGAAGACCCTGATAGCATAATAGCACAATAGCATAATAGTAGGAGCCAGCATTCCCTTTAAGGTTTGCAAAGTACTTTACCTATGTTGACATATTTGATCATCTTCATAGCAGCTTTGGGATGTAGGAGGTTACTATCACCCCCATTTTATGGGTGAGGAAACTGAGAAATAGCAATGTTAAGTGATTTGCTGGGGCTCCCTAAACTATTCAGTGACTGAGGCAGAATTTGAACTCAAGTCTTCCTGATTACAAAATTAGCCTTCTACCTACTAAGATACCTTCATATCATCTTACTCTATTTGGGAAAATTATGCTCTTAATAATCAGTATTTGAGCCTGAAAAGGTTTTAGTTTTTTTAAGTTTAACAAAGTAGTTGCGACGTCCAGAAATCTGAATCTATCTGTAATCCACAGCTTATAAATTAAATTCTTTAAATTTACAGGCCAAAGCCTATTATAACAAATAACAAGGTACCATCGTAGCTCTTTCAGTGTTACAGTATCACAATTCTCTTGTTTTGAATAGAGCTCAGAACAAGTGAAATCCTAGCTAGAGCACTCTGGATCTATTTTGCTGTTATAACTACTGTTTCAAGTGCTGTTTGTCATAATGGGATTTGATCTTTAGTGTAATTTTCCCAGAAGCAGGAAAATCTCCATTTCCATCAAGTCAGTTTCCTCTCAGGAAAAAAGTTACTTAGGGACATCCTCAAAATATTGTTTTCAAAAAAGTACTTAAAAGTGAATCACTCCCAATGGCCGGAAGACACTCCTTTCCCTTAATCCAAATCATGGAAGACGTTCTCAAAAATGATGGGTTTGGGGCAAGGCAGTCATTCAGAGTTTTACTAATGGAAGAATTCAACACATCCTCAACCTTTCACCAAAATCCTCCTATGAAAAAGTCAACTATATTTCTATCTCCCCTTCATCAGACAACTCAAGGATAAGGGAAAATTCAATCATTATGAAACCCAGATAGTCAAAAAAGAAAGACCTGAGAGAGAGAGAGAGAGAGAGAGAGAGAGAGAGAGAGAGAGAGAGAGAGAGACAGAGAGAGACAGAGAGAGACAGAGAGAGACAGAAAGAGACAGAGAGAGACAGAAAGAGAATGAGGCAAAGACAGAGAGAGAGACAGGAGGGCAGCTTAGATGTTTACTTTTCTTTTCTAACTGGGAAATAATGAGAAAATGATGAGCTAAATTTTAACCTTAATAATCTCACCACCATGAGGGTTCAGAAAAGGACTAGTCTAAAAGTCTCATTTCCTATTAGATCTATATTTTCCAATTTAATCAAAATCAATAAAAGGCTAAACCTATCCTAATTAGTTAGTTCATTTATCCTTCTCTATGTCTACTTGTTAAAATATTTCTCTCTGATGACTCCAAGTCTTAAACTATTTGTTTTTATACACATATGTAGGCTGAATGTACATATATAATTCAAAAGTATTTCAACATTTAAAAATTAAAGGAGTCAAACTTGATTCATTAAATGTAACAAATAAGAACTGTAACTTATAGGCAGACTAAATTTGATATTCTGGATGGGTTAGGGAAGAAAGAGAGAAAGAAGAAAAGAGACTGAGGAGAAAAGGTACAAAAAAAAGAGAAGAGACACAATGGGAAAGGAGGGAGAATAGGGGCAGAGACAGAGACAAGAAGTCAAAAATTCCCTCCCACTTAATCTCCCACTCCCCAAAAGTTCTCTATCCTTCTCACCCAGCCTTAGCCCTACTCTCTCCATCCAACCCTTGGCCAAAAATCAACCAGTTCTAACCATTTCCCTCTTCCCTTATCACCCCAACTCTTAACACCCAATTTACCTTTCTCCTCTGTCCAACATGGCAGCAGTTATCTTCCAGGTTCCCACTTGACATCCTGTAGACTCTCATCCCTAGTTTCCACCCAAGATCTCTCATTGACATGATCAAAGCTCCAGGTTTAACTAGACCCATGAGTACAACTCTCGGGACCCTCACTCAACTTTAATTTCTAACTGTAATAAACAGAAATGCCTGTTTCTGGACCAATGCGACAGACATTAGCTAATAAGTAGGGTTTATAATTATAATCTGGTTAATAGTTGAAATCCTAGGCATAACACACCGAGAGTTAAAGTTTCAGAAAGCCTGTTCAATAGAGAGACTCAGCCACAAACCCTGAAATATATCTAATTATCAAGGAATTCTGTTACTTTTTCAACAAATCAAAAATTATTTAATTCATTTTGGTTGATAAAAACAAAAAGGAATCATTGTTCAGTTATAGTTTTTCTATTAAGGAGGAGACTCTGAAATGAATAGATATAAATAGGGAAGCAGAAGTACCAAAAAAATATGAAATGGTTATTTTAAGGAGGGAGCACTGAAACATGACATGTTCTATGGTAATGAAGCGTCAATGGACAATAACTTGCTTCACTTTCCAAGATACTGTATCATCTGTATCTTCTGAACTTGACTCACTTATCAAAAAAGAAGAAAGGGAAAAAACCTTATGTGCCTTCCTTGTGACAAGATGATCTCAAGTGGGAACAGAAAATGTCACTTCTTCAAGGTCTAGGAGTTGGTTGCTTTGCTTTGGAAGCAATGTGTCAGAAAGTAAGGCCTGTGCTGGCAAAGCGGATTTAATAATCATTTACTAAGCCCCAAAAGTACATGAGGCCTTGAAGGAGGAAAGGCAGGGGTGGGAGGAGGCAGACAGGGTACATCAAAGACTCAAGAAAAGGATTTCAAAGGAACTCAGGTCTCCATTACGAGCCTTGGACATAAATGTCCTCCCAAGTTAAATATAAAGAGGCAGTTGAAAGCCTTCAGGGATAGAAGCAGTCCCATTATACTAATACCAAAGAAACCCAAGAGTTTCATGTTAGGAAACTACCAAAACTGAACTCCTACATCACACAGAGAGTTAGAACAAGTCTCCCAGCACCACAAATCATGAACTTTGGAGATCTGGAAAGGAAACCCAGCAGCCAGTTAGACAAGCTCACACAAACTTTTCAGGCAAGGGCCTTGTAGATAAAAAAAGCAGTTCTTCAGGGTCCTTCCTAACCAAGCTTGGAGTTATGGATCAGTTCCAGTGCCACTATATTCAGAGACTACAGCCTCTCCCCCACTCTACCATCTTGCATCCATTTTTGTATTTACTTTTGTATATACTTGTATATATCTATATAAGATGAACATATTCTCTCCCCAAATAAAATGTCAGCCACCTGAGGGCAGGGAGAGACTGTTTTATTTTGGTTACCCCAGTTTCTAATACAGTTTCTAAGAACACACAGTAGATATTTAATAAATGTTTGTTGTTTGATTGATCAGGGGTCAAATCCTAGGTTAAGGTCCCTTCCCCTCTCTGGGTTTTTTTTTTTTAGTTTTTTTTGCAAGGCAATGGGGTTAAGTGACTTGCCCAAGGTCACACAACTAGGTAATTATTAAGTGTCTGAGGCCAGATTTGAACAAAGGTTCTCCTGACTCCAGGGCCGGTGCTCTATCCACTGCTCCCTCTCTGGGTCTTAATTTCTTCCACTGTGGAATGAGGGGATTGTACTCAATCGCCTCAGAGGTTCCTTATTGCTCCAATTCTATGATCTTATATTTCCGAGCTCTAAATCTATGATCCTGTATTTCCAAGACTGTGCATATGTCATCCAAGGACCATTCTCAATAAGTTTGAAAAGGTTCACCATCTCCAAAAAGTGGGTGACTGTATCATTAATTATTTGCTTGCCTATAAAAATTCAGGAGACCACATACTAAGATGTAGAATGGGGAGCAATCTATATTAGTGATAGACTAGAAATACTGCAGCATACCTCTGCAAACTAGACACAGAAATATAGACTTCTAAGAGGTCATTAAATCCCATTTCTTCCTTTTACCAAACAAAGAAACTGAGGCGCAGAAAGTTAGGTGATTTGTCCAAACAATCAGTGAGCTAGAAACTCGTGACCTTTCTATTTGGGAGAAGAAAGCAGACAGGTAAAAAGAGTTCCCCCTATATAAAGACATGTTTGGGGTCTTTTAGATAAAAGAGCCAGATGGATACCTGGAGAAGTTAATCAGAGAAATGACTGATCAGGGTACTTCCCTGGCCCAGTTTGAGGGCCATCCTTTTACATCTTACCATAGCTTGTATTGATGAGCATTTTGCAGTTTTCAAATAGAAATTGACTTCTCTTTCTGGGTCTAAAATGCATTCTAACAACTGGAAACCAATACTGTAGGAGATAATACATGAGCATGTATATGTATGGGGGGAGAGGGAAGTAGTCTTTTCCTCTTGTCTTTTTAAATCAAACCAAAGGCTAGCAGCAGAAGGATATTGCCTTCATGGAGATAACCAATTTGGGTAGAGTGGGGCATGTTAGTGCTTTGAGCATTGGTCCTTTTCTAATGATCAAAATGAGGAATGCTGAGGTACATTATGTAGTAACACAAAGATCAAAGACTGGAACAGGGCAGGAGATAATAAAATAAAAGATCAAGGGTAAATGGAGGAAAAGTCAGAATGAACTGTACTAAGGTATAACTATGAGATACAGATCTAGGCTCCAGTGGGGCAAGAAAGGAATGCTAGATAAAAATCCAGGACTTGTTGGAGGTGGGAGGGCAGAGGAGGAAGCACATGGAAGCTTCATGAAAATTACCCATCCTTTATTGCTCCATAAGGCCACTGTGTATCTATCAAGGGGCTATAAATGTATCATAGATGTCATGCTTACAGCAATGGATTTCTAACTTTCATCAGGCAAATGTTTAGTAATGTAAAAGAAAGCCATTTGAAAAGGTCCATTGGCTGCCAAGTGCTTCACTTAGTTGCCTGGTACCAGGAGCTGCCTCTTCAAGGGGAGGCCTGGCCAGGGAAGGGGCACCTTTGACCTTTCTCCCCAAACCCACAGTTCAGCAGCAGGAGGCTTCGTTGTCATGCTTCTAAGGTTCCCTCCTCCATGTTAAACACTTTAGAACCCGGGGGGGGGGTCTCAGTATGAGGGCAAGTGGGCTGGTGTAAAGGGATTCCAAGGACATTAACAAACACATGGCTGCCCCAGTCAACAAGAGAGATGGAAAATCTGCTGGGAAGCAAAAGCCTAGCTCCCAGGGAGCCTTCCCAAGTCTGCACTCGGAAGGAAACATAAAAGAGACCACTGAACTGAAGAAGGTTTCTTAGAAAAGGAGCCCAAGGAAGCAAACTCAGCAAGGGGACTGGGGAGGGGGGGTAGAGGACATAGGTTAGATCACAAGGATGAGCAGAAATGAGCTAGGAAAAAGAACTGGGAGACTATTTTGTACAATTAAGAAATAGGGACTCACTCAACAAGGGGGAACAAAGTAATTTGGTCCCAATGAAATGGAAAACAATTTGTCACGTGAATGGGACAGGGGAGGTTGGGAAGGGGAATATGTGGCCTTACTACTGACTAATGTACCTGGTTAGCCAATGATGGAATACCTTGGATGAAGGGGGTGTAGGGCAGCTAGATAGTGCAGTGGATAGAGCACTGGCCTTAGAGTCAGGAGGACTAAAATTCTAATCCAGACTCAGACACTTGCTACTTGCTAGTTGGGTGCCCTTTGGCAAGTCACTTAACCCTGATTGCCTGTAATCCAGGGCCATTCCTATCTGGCCACTTGATCCGGCTGGCTCTGGAGAAGAAAGTGAGGCTGGTAACTTAGCACAGCCCTCCTCACTCAAATCCAATTCATGGGCTTGTCATGACATCACTTCCTTGATGTTGTGGTCTTCTTCAAAGTGAAAGACCAACATTAGAAGTAGGTATCTGTTTTAAGTAATGGAAACTCCCATGTATACTTAATCCTTGGAGGGTGGTATAAACTTCTCAGTAGTTTTGCTCCTTCTCCTTCTTCACTCAACATTGGCTGGAGAAAGGAACAGTGATTTTGGTGACTGGATGTATATAAAGCAAACCCAAGGTTCTCCTAGGACAAGGTGATCACTGGACTGCCTTGGGAGTTGGATCCATATTTTGAGCTAGAAGGGTTCTTGGAGGCTGACAAGATCATCAATTGGAGCATCTAGACCAACAAATTGGACAACTGAAGTCCAAGAAAGGTTAAATGATTTACTCACAGCCATCTACACCATAAGTGGGAGAATATGGACCCAAACCCAAGCTCTGACCTCCAATTCAAGTGTTATTTCTACTACACCATCATGTCTCCAGATGAAAACAGAAATTCCAGGGGAGAGCAGCAAATTAGCCAACCCAAGAAACTGGACATTGGATACAAATCTCAAGGGATGAAGATAAAGATCTATGGTAGGAGGTTGTGGGCAAAGAAGGCAACCTATGGGGAAGGCTGTAAGAAAAACAAAACACTTAGTGGCTCCTTAGTGGCTCCTCAGTCCATCGTTGGTGAATTTCTTTTTTGACTTCTGCTAACTTGGACCTTTACTATTTATTTCTAAATGTATTCAGTTTCCATAGAAATAAACCCTGAAGAATATACACTTGGATTCTAGAAGGTGTTAAGGGCTGAAACCTTTTTTTTAGAGTAGAGCAGTTGGAAGGCTCAAAGGGGAGCAGAGCATGGCAAAAAAAATTACCTTCAATCAGCTCAGAGGTAGCAACTTTATGACCTATAGGTTATAGGAAGGAACTCAAAGCTCAAGAAAACTCCTTTGGGATACAACCAGCATTGTCCTGCTTGCCCCATCCGCTCTAGAATTAAGGACCTGGTCTAGGAATCTTTTGAGTAGCTTATTGTGAATTTGTATCAAGAATCTAGGAATATGGGAAAAGGACACCATTTTGAATTACAATATGTTCGTTACATCAATCAATTGACCAAGTAGTATTTTTTGAACAATTATTATGTGCCAGGCATTGGAAGGCATATAAAGAAATATATATCCAAGACCTACCCTAAGAGCTTACACTATAGTAAGAAAGATGATGAAAATCATAATAGCTCACTTTATATAAGCTCTCCAGTCTTCCAGACACTTCCCATAAAATCTCATTGTACTTGGAAAGAAATAAACAAGCTCCCTGAGATTCTCAGTTTCCCTCTGAAACAATAGGAATCACTAAAAAATGCCTGAAGAAAACAATAGATCTTACCCTACAGGGAACTAGGAGGGGAAAGGAGAAAGAAAGGGGAAGGAGGGGCTGATAGAAGGAAAGGCAGACATAAGAAAGGAAAGGGGGAGAAGAAAAAAGAAGTGACTGATAAGGGAAAGCAGATTAAGGGAGGTGATGGTCAAAAGCAAAACACAGGAAGATAAGAAAAAAGTACAAATGGGGAAAAATTGGATGGAGGGAAATACAGAGTTAGTAATCATAGCTGTGAATGTGAATATAATGAACTATCTCATAAAATGGAAGTAGATAGCAAACCAGAATTCTATGATATATTGTTTACAAGAAACACATTTGAAGCAGAGAGATACACATGGAGCAAAGGTAAAAGACTGGAGTAAAATATATTATGCTTTGGTTGAAGTAAAAACAGCAGGGTGTAACAATACTGATCTCAGACAAAGCAAAAGCAAAAATAGACCCAATTAAAGAAATAAGGAAGTCTTACTAAATGAAGTAATTTCAGTACTAAATATATATGCACCAAGTACTATAGCATCCAAATTCTTAAAGAAGTTAAGTGAGTTACAGAAAGAAATAGACAGTAAAATTATATTAGTGGGGAATCTCAACTTACCTCTCTCAGAATTTAATAAATCTAAGGACAAAATAAACAAGAAAAAAGTGAAGGAAGTAAATAGAATCTTTCAACAAGTTAGATATGATAGACCTGGAGAATGGAGACACAAAGGAATATACATTTTTCTCAGTAGTTCATGAGAACTACACAAAAATTAACCATTTACTAAGACTTAAAAACCTAATCCTAAAGAATGAATGGGTCAAACAACAAAAAATAGAAACAATAATTTTATCCAAGAAAATGGCAATAATGAAGCAACATACTAAAACTTATGAGATGCAGTCAAAGGTAGTTCTCAGGGAAAATTTTATATCTCTGAATACATACATGAATAAATTAGAAAAAGATAAGAAAAAGGAACTGGGCATGTACTAAAAAAGCTAAAAAATAACAAATAAAAATGCTTAGGTAAAAACCAAATTTGAAATCCTGAAAATCAAAGGAGAGATTAATAAAATTGGAAGTAAAACTAAGAGTTGGTTTTGTGAAAAAACCAACAAAATAGATTAAACTTTGGTTAATTTGATTTTAAAAATTAAAAATATTTTAAAATTACTAGTTTCAAAAATGAAAAGGGTGAATTCACTACTGGTGAAGAGGAAATTAAAACAATAATTCAGAGCTATTTTTCCCCAACTATATGCCAATTAAACTCACAATCTAAGTAAAATGGATGAATATTGACAAAAATACAAATTGCCCAGATTATCAGAAGAAATAAAATACTTAACCTCATTTCAGAAAAAAAAAAAGTTGAATAAACCATCAATGAACTTTCTAAGAAAAAATCTGCAGGCCCAGAAGGATTCATAAGTGAATTCCACCAAACATTTAAGGAACAATTCATTCCAATACTATATAAGCTATTTGGAAAAATAGGAAAAAAAGGAGTCCTACCAAACTCCTTCTATGACACCAATATCTTGCTGATACTTAAATCAGGAGGAGCCAAAGCTGAGAAAGAAAATTATAGACCAAATTCACTAATGAAAATTGATGCAAAAATTTTAAATAAGGGGCATCTAGGTGGCACAGTGGATAGAGCACTGGCCCTAGAGTCAGGAGTACCTGAGTTCAATTCCAGTCTCAGACACTTAATAATTACCTAGCTGTGTGGCCTTGGGCAAACCACTTA
Organism: Macrotis lagotis; assembly: GCF_037893015.1. NCBI lineage: Eukaryota > Metazoa > Chordata > Mammalia > Peramelemorphia > Peramelidae > Macrotis > Macrotis lagotis. The sequence continues at coordinate 34,855,244 of NC_133666.1, forward strand.
ACCCCACTGCTTTGCAAAAAGACCTAAAAAATTTTAAATAAAATATTAGCAAAGAAATTACAGCAAGTTATCACCAAGATAATATACTATGACCATGTGGGATTTATATCAGGAATGGTTCAGTATTAGGAAAACAATCAGCATAACTGACCATAGTAATAACAAAGCTAGCAGAAATCATGACTATTGCAATAGATATTAAAAAAGATTTTGACAAAATACAGTCTCTATGCCTATTAAAAACACTAGAGAGCATAGGCATAAATGAATTTTGTTTTTTTAATTATTTATAAATATTTAGTTATTTTTACAACTACATGCAAAGATAGTTTTCAACAATCATTTTTGCAAAGTTTTGAGTTTCACATTTTTCTCCCTCTTTCCCTCCCCCCCTTACAGAAAGCAATCTAATATGGGTTACACATGTATAACTATGTTAAACCTATATTAAACCAATAATAATTATGTTGTGAAAGAGAAATCAAATCAAAATGGGGGAAAAATATTAGAGAGAAAAACACTGAATAAGACAAATTTTTTAAAATGAAAATAGTAAGCTTTGGTCTGAATATAAACTCTGTAGTTCCTATTCTGGATATGGATGGTATTTTCTATCACAAGTCTTCTAGAATTGTCTTTGATTATTGTAGTTGATCATCACTTTATGTCAGTGTTACTGTGTATACTGTTCTTCTGGTTCTGTTCATTTCACTCAGCGTCAGTTCTTGATAGTCTCTGGAATAAATGATTTTTTCCTTAAAATGTTAAGCCGTATCTATCTAAAATCATCAGCAAGCATCATATGCTAGAAGTGGTAAAATGAGGATGCCCATTACCACTACTATTATTAAATACTGTACTAGGAATGTTAGCAATAAGAAAAGAAAAAAGAAAAGAAGGAATTAGAATAGGCAATGAGGAAAAAAACTGTCACTGCAAATGATATGATGGTATGCTTAGAGAATCCTAAAAAATCAAGAAAAAAACTACTTGAAACAATGAACAACTTTAGTAAAGTAGCAGGATATAAAATAAACCAACATAAATCATCAGCATTTCTATATATGATCAGTAAAGCACAGCAGCAAAAGATAGAAAAAGAAATTCCATTCAAAACAACTGTAGATAAAAAAATATTTGAGAGTATACTCGCCAAAACAAATACATATAGTAATAGGAAACTAATTACAAAAAACTTTTCACACAAATTAAAGTCAGATCTAAACAACGGGAAAATATCAATTAGCAAAGTTAATGTAACATAAATTACAATTTTACCAAAATTAATTTATTTCATTAATGCCACACCAATCAAACTACCCAAAAATTATTTTAAAAGCCTGGAAAAATAAAAGCAAAATTTATCTGGATGAACAAAAGATCAAGAATATCAAGGGAATTAATGAAAAACATGAAGAAAGGAAGCCCCACTCTACCAGATCTAAAATTATACTCTAAAGCAGCAATTATCGAAACTTATTTGGTATTGGCTACAAAAATAGAGTGGTAGCTCAGTAAAACAGGTCATGTACACAAGACACAGTAGTAAATAATTACACTAATCTACTGCTTGATAAACCCAAAGACTAACTTCTGGGTTAACTATTTGATACTATTTGACAAAAACTGCTGGGAAAACTAGAAAATATTATGGCAGAAACTACACATAGACCAACATCTCATATCCTATACAAAGAAAAGATCAAAATGGGTCCATGATTTAGCTACAAAGGGTGATACTATAAATCAATGAGAAGAGCAAGGAATCATTTACCTGTCAGATCTATGGAGAGGTGACAAATTTATGACTACACAAGAGATAGAAAACATTATGAAATGCAAAATGGATAATTTTGATTACATTAAATTGAAAAGTTTTTGCACAAACAAAACTAACACAACTAAGATTAAAAGGAAAGTAAAAAGCTGGGAAATAATTTTTACATTCAATATTTCTGATAAAGGCATCATTTCTAAATATATAGAGCACTGAGTCAAATTTATAAGAATATAAATTACTCACCAATTGATAAATGTTCAAAGGATATGAACAGGCAGTTTCCAGATGAAGAAATTAAAGCTATCTATAGTCATATGAAAAAATGCTCTGTCACTATTAGAGAAAGGCAAATGAAAACAACTCTAAGGTACCACCTATCAGATTACCTAATAGAAAAGGGAAATGATAAATGTTGAAGGGAATATGGGAAAACTGGGTAACTAAAGCACTGTTGGTGGAAATGCAAGCTGATCCAACCATTCTGGAGAACAAATTGGAACTATGCCCAAAGGGTAATAACACAGTGCATATATACCCTTTGATCCAGCAATACTGATACTAGATCTGTATCCCATAGAGATCACAAAAAAAGGAGAAAAGACCCACATGTGGGGGGAAGCTAGGTGGCACAGAAGATATAGCACCAACCTTGGATTCAGGAGAACCTGAGTTCAAATCCAGCCTCAGACACTTAATAATAATAATCTAGCTGTGTGACCTTGGGCAAATCACCTAACCTCGCTGCCTTGAAAAAACAAAACAAAACAAAGACCCACAAGCACAGCACACTACCCCATAGCAGTTCTTTTTGTTGCGTCAAAGAATTGGAAATTAAGGGGATTCTCATCCTTTGTGGCAGGACTATCCAACCTTCCCTTTAAAACCTTTTTTTTATTGAAACTAAAGACAATATATATTGATTTATTATTTGAATAAGAGCTTTGCAGTAGCTCATCTTCGTTTACTAAAGCATTTTGTAAACCTACAGACAGGTGCATAAACTCATGTGATCCACAGGCAGTATTTTGAACAGCACTGGTTTGGGGGATGGCTGAACAAATTGTGGTATATGAATATAATAGAATGTTATTTCTCTATAAGAAACAATGAGCTGGCAAATTTTAGAAAAACCTGGAAAGACTTCCATGATTTGATGCTGAGTGAAGTGAGCAGAATCAGGTGAATATTGTTAACAACAACATTATACAATGATCAATTATGATAGACTTAGCTCTTCTCAAAGATAATTCTAAAAGACCTTTGATGGAACATGCCGTCCACATTCAGAAATCTGAATGCAGATCAAGGGATACTATTTTCATCTTTTAAAAATTATTTTTTGCTTTTCTTTCTCGAAGATTTTCCCTGTTCTGATTCTTCCATAATTTGTGTAACATGTATTCCCTATATCAGATTACTTACCACACCTTAAGGTGGAGGAAAGAAGGATGGGAGGTAGAGAATTTTACAAAAATGAATGTTGAAAATTATCTTTACTTATAATTGAAATAATTTTTAAAAATTTTATTAGAGCATCATAAAAACCAGTTGTGGGTAGATATAGCAATTGGTATCTCCATTTTATAGAAGAAATTGAGGTTCTGAGAAATCAATTAGTTGACAATAATTCAACTAGTGTCAGGAGAAGGATTTGACCTCAGGTCTGGATTGACTTCATTCTTAGTTACCAAAGGGGACTAGTAAGAGAGAAATGCATTGAGTGAGACCTCCAAATGAGAGGAGAAAGAGATTGTTTCTGACTGGAGTCTGGAGTCTGGAGTTGTGATCCAGGGAGAATGGAGGATGGAGCCTTTGAAGTAGGTCTTGAAAGATGGCTAAGATGGATTCCAAGAGGGAAAATCAGAGGGCATTCCAAAGCTACCTGAGGCACATCAAATAGCCATTCCCATTTCTCTTGTCAAGGCTCGGACCATCTGTCCCTCATTATCCTTCAAGACACTAAGCAAAGGCAAGACCCAATCAACATCCCTCATCCATTTGGGGGAAATAGCGATCAATTCGAATGCGAGCAGAATGCCAAACAAGATGCCCAATGACGTTTCTTGCTACTTATACTGAAATTTATGAGGGCAGTAAAGAAACAGACATCCTTGGATCCATTTCTCAAAAAGATATCAGGAGGGTCCAGAACCTCCCTCAAATTTCCCCCATTAATGCCTGTCAAAATCTCCCCCAGAGAAGCCCTCCTGAATTGCAGGCCCCAGCTGGAGGGTTCTTTCACCTTTTGATTTACTGCAGTGAAAAATGAGGCAGAATTAGGACATAAGATAAGAGCTCTGTGTGTGTATGTGTGTATGTGACACTATAATACTATATCATGGGAAATGCATTTCTTATGATTGGTTTCTGTGTGGGTTTGTTTGATTTATATACACTTTAGAGTGTGTTCTACTTCCCAGCATACAAGGATATCATTTAAAATTGATTAAATATGGGCTTATGGTCATTTCCATTAAAAAGTTGGACATTAGGCCCTTAGGCAGGAATTTCACCCCCTATTAGAACATTGTTTCTATGGAAAAAGCAGATCTGACTTAACATTATTTAAACATAAGCACTTTTTTTTCCAGAAATGTAAATCACTGTAAACACAAGGACTGCCTAAATTACTACTTTGAGTTCCCATTAAGGATCATAGAATCATAACATATTAATGCTAGAAGGGACCTGGGAGATCTCCTGAACCAGGTAAGGAAGGCCTTCATTTTACAGATGAGAACATTGAGCCTCCAAACCAGGTCACAACAGAGTTAACTCCCATGCTATTTCCCCTAGACGAATTAACATATTTCATGTGTTATGAATTCTGAATGACAGTTTGTAGTCAAGAATTGACATTTCCATAGATTAAGGTTGCTATGTATACTGGCTCAGTGCAATTGGTCATCTATATAAATTTTGTGTGGAACTGACATCAAAATAAGGGAACACTTTCCTTTATGTCCCTGTTCTTTTGAGGCAAATTTCTATAACCATGTGAGATGATCAAAGTGAACACAATCTTATAGGCTAATACTGGAGAATATCTGAATTACCATAGTAAAATGTAGATATAATATTTAAGGGACTTGGCCTAGAATTTTAGTCCTTTCCATATTTTGAAAAAAAACTAAGTGAATTAGTATTTAGTCTTGTCATCTGCTGTTATTAATTATATATTCAAGTATAAGTTAAGGTCCTTTAATTTCTCACAATGGTATGGGGCTAATTAGGTAAATATGCAAAGACTTGTGAAACTAGAATCTGATTCTGTTATTTAATGAATATCCTAACTGTCTCGGTTTTGTGTTAAGGAAAGGAACATCAGCACAATTAGTTATCAGAGAAGAAGAATGGCTTGTGTTCTATTTTATAAGCAGTTCAATTTTTGTTCCAGGGTATGAAACCTGCTTAGAAAATGAAAATATTTTATTATCAATAAATTACTTTATATGCACTGTTTTAAAACTGATTACTCAATTATTTCTATATCTCATCCCAGA